>NW_017198862.1:0-7542 GCF_001704415.2 Capra hircus | reverse complement strand
TCGAGTGGGAGACGGGTATGTCGGGGAACTTTTGAGTTGCAGCAAGGGTGTGAAGGACCCTTTGGAATTCCAGAGGTTAGGTGTGATTAGCCTAGAGACGCCTCAGCGGAAATGGGCCTCATCTCGCCTGGAGGGGAGAACCTCCTGGATTTCTCGAGCTGCGGCAGGTGCTCTCGACTTATGACGGGGACCTCAGGGACCCGCTCTGGTGGCCTCAGGAAAGGCCAGTCCCCATGCGAGTTGCTCGGGGGCCTCTCGAGATTCCTCTCCCGTCGATTCGGGGCCTAAGACCTTGTGTGGAGTCGGTGCCGGAATCTGAGGGTTCCTCTCCAGTGCTGACATGGATCTTGGGATACTTCTGGAGTCTCCCCAGGGGAGTCAGTCCTCGTCTCGTGTGGGGCATGCACGTGCGCTTTCCTCCCGAGCTGTAGCAGCAGCGTCACGCTTCCCTTCGTGTGGATCAAGGGATCTGTGGCTTTCCCAGTAGGCTTTCCCACGAGGCCTTCCCATGAGGCTTTCCCACAGGGCTGTTCCACGTGCCACCGTGGTTTGAGTCGATCCTCAGCTTGAATGCCGTGGCAGTGCAGGGAAAGCATGGAAAACAGGTTTCCCTGGAAAGGACTGAGACATCAGGGGACTTTGGGTATGGTGGCACGACCCTGGAGTTCCTCTCGCCTTTCCTGTGGAGAGCGCCTCCTCTTGAGATGCGACGGGAACGCCGGAAATTCTTTCCCGTACACGCAGGGAAAGGATCCCTTCTCTCGAGCTAGGAGGCGGAAACGGGGCTCCTCTGGATGTGGGCGGGACCTCGTGCTTCCTCTCGAGTGGAGACGGGTATGTCGGGGAACTTCTTGAGTTGCAGCAAGGGTGTGAAGGACCCTTTGGAAGTTCCAGTGGTTAGGCGTGATTAGCCTTGAGATGTCTCAGCGGAAAGGGCCTCATCTCTCCTGGAAGGGAGAACCTCCTGGATTTCTCTCTAGTTTCGGCAGGTGCTCTCGACTTACGACGGGGACCTCAGGGACCCGCTCTGGTGGCCTCAGGAAAGGCCAGTCCCCATGCGAGTTGCTCAGGGGCCTCTCGGATTCCTCTCCGTCGATGCCGGGGCCTAAGACCTTGTGTAGAGTCGGTGCCAGAAGCTGAGGAGTCCTCTCCAGTGCTGACATGGATCTTGGGATACTTCTTGAGTCTCCCCAGGGCAGTCAGTCCTCGTTACGAGTGGGGGCATGCACGTGCAATTTCCTCCCGAGCTGTAGCAGCAGTGTCACGCTTCCCTTCGCGTAGAACAAGGGATCTGTGGCTTTCCCTCGAGGCTTTCCCACGAGGCTTTCCCACAGGGCTGTCCCACGTGCCACCGTGGTGTGAGTCGATCCTCGGCTTGAAAGTCGAGGCAGTGCAGGGAAAACAGGTTTCCCTGGAATGGACTGAGACATCTGGGGGACTCTGGGAATGGTGGCACGATAATGCAGTTCCTCTCGCGGTTCCTGTGGAGAGCGCCTCCTCTTGAGATGCGACAGGAATGCCGGAATTCTTTCCCGACCACGCAGGGAAAGGATCCCTCCTCTCGAGCTAGGAGGCGGAAAACGGGGCTCCTCTGGATGTGGGCGGGACTCTCGTGCTTCCTCTCGAGTGGAGACGGGTATGTCGGGGAAATTCTTGAGTTGCAGCAAGGGTGTGAAGGACCCTTTGGACGTTCCAGAGGTTAGGTGTGATTAGCCTCGAGATGCCGCAGCGGAAATGGGCCTTTCTCGCCTGGAGGGAGAACCTCCTAGATTTACTCGAGTTGCGCAGGTGCTCTGGACCTAAGACGGGGACCTCAGGGACCCGTTCTGGTGGCCTCAGGAAAGGCCAGTCCCCATGAAAGTTGCCTGGGGCCTCTGGGGATTCCTCTCCCGTCGATGCCGGGGCCTAAGACCTTGTGTGGAGTCGGAGCCGGAACCTGAGGATTCCTCTCCAGTGCTGACGTGGATCTTGGGGTACTTGTGGAGTCTCCCCAGGGGAGTCAGTCCTCGTCTCGAGTGGGGGCATCCACGTGCGCTTGCTCCCGAGCTGTAACAGCAGTGTCATGCTTCCTTTAGCGTGGATCAAGGGATCTGTGGCTTTCCCTCGAGTCTTTCCCTCGAGAATTTCCCACGAGGCTTTCCCAAGAGGCTTTCCCACAGGGCTGTCCAACGTGTCACTGTAGTGTGAGTCGACCCTTGGCTTGAAAGTTGAGGCAGTGCTGGAAAAACAGGTTTCCCTGGAATGGACGGAGACATCTGGGGGACTCTGGGAATGGTGGCACGAACCTGGAGTTCCTCTGGCCTTTACTGTGGAGAGGGCCTCCTCTTGAGATGCGACCGGAACGTCGGGAATTCTTTCCCGACCACGCAGGGAAAGTGTCCCTCCTCTCCAGCTATGAGGGGTACGGGGCTCCTCTGGATGTGGGCGGGAACTCGTTCTTCCTCTCGAGTGGAGACGGGTATGTCGAGGCACTTTTTGAGTAGCAGCAAAGGTGTGACGGACACTTTGGAAGTTCCAGAGGTTAGTTGTGATTAGCCTCCAGACGCCTCATTGGAAATGGGCCTCATCTTGCCTGGAAGGGAGAACCTCCTGGACGTTCTCGAGTTGGGGCAGGTGCTCTCGTCATACGACAGGGACCTCAGGGACCCGCTCTGGTGGACTCAGGAAAGGCCAGTCCACATGAATGTTGCTCGGGTGTCTCTCGGAATTTCTCTCCCGTAGATGCTGGAGCCCAAAACCTTGTGTGGAGTCGGTGCCGGAAACTGAGGATTCCTCTCCTGTGCTGACATGGATCTTGGGGTACTTCTGGAGTCTCCCCAGGTGAGTCAGTCCTCGTCTCGAGTGGGGCATGCACGTGCACTTTCCTCCCGAGCTGTAGCAGCAGTGTCACGCTTCCTTTAGCGTGGATCAAGGGATCTGTGGCTTTCCCTCGAGGCTTTCCCAAGAGGCTTTCCCACAGGGCTGCCCACGTGCCACTGTAGTGTGAGTCTACCCTCGGCTTGAAAGTTGAGGCAGTGCTGGGAAAACAGTTTTCTCTGGAATGGACGGAGATATCTGGGGGACTCTCGAAATGGTGGCACAACCCTGGAGTTCCTCTCGCCTTACCTGTGGAGAGCGCCTCCACTTGAGATGCGACGGGAAAGCCGGGAATTCTTTCACAACTACGCGGGGAAGGATCCCTCCTCCCGAGCTATGAGGCGGAAACGGGGCTCTTCTGGATCTGGGTTGGACTCTCGTGCTTCCTCTGGATTGGAGACGGGTATGTCAGGGAACTTCTTGAGTTGCAGCAAAGGTGTGAAGGACCCTTTGGAAGTTCCAGAGGTTATGTGTGATTAACCTTGAGACGCCACAGTGGAAATGGGCCTCATCTCGCCTGGAGGGGAGAACCTCTTTGATTTTCTCGAGTTACCCCAGGTGCTCTCGACTTACGCCGGGGACCTCAGGGACCCGCTCTGGTGGCCTCAGGAAAGGCCAGTCCCCATGCAAGTTGCTCAGGGCCCCTCGGGATTCCTCTCCCGTCGATGCCGGGGCCTAAGGCCTTGTGGGGAGTCCGTGCCGGAACCTGAGGATTCCTCTCCAGTGCTTACAAGGATCTTGAGGTACTTCTGGAGTATCCCCAGGGGAGTCAGTCCTCGTCTCGAGTGGGGGCATGCACGTGCGCTTTCCTCCCGAGCTGTAGCAGCAGTGTCACGCTTTCCTTCGAGTGGATCATGGGATCTGTGGCGTTCCATCGAGGCTTTCCTCGAGGGTTTCCCACAGGGCTGTCCCACGTTGCTCCGTGGTGTGAGTTGATCCTTGGCTTGAAAGTCGAGGCAGTGCAGGGAAAACAGGTTTCCCTGGAATGGACTGAGACATTTGGGGGACTCTGGAATGGTGGCATGACCCTGGAGTTCCTCTCGCCTTTCCTGTGGAGAGCGCCTCCTCTTGAGATGAGACGGGAACGCCGGCAATTCTTTCCCGAACACGCAGGGAAAGGATCCCTCCTCTAGAGCTATGAGGCGGAAACGGGGCTTCTCTGGATGTGGGCGGGACTCTCGTGCTTCCTCTCGAGTGAAGACGGGTATGTCCGGGAACTTCTTGAGTTGCAGCGGGGGTGTGAAGGACCCTTTGGAATTTCCAGAGGTTATGTGTGATTAACCTTGAGACGCCACAGCGGAAATGGGCCTCATCTCGCCTGGAGGGGAGAACCTCCTGGATTTTCTCGAGTTGCGGCAGGTGCTGTCGACTTACGACGGGGACTTCAGGGACCCGATCTGGTGGCCTCAGGAAAGGCCAGTCCCCATGCGAGTTGCTCGGGGCCTCTTGGGTTTCCTCTCCCGTCGATGCCGGGGCCTAAGACCTTGTGTGGAGTCGGTGCCGGAACGTGAGGATTCCTCTCCAGTGCTGAAATGGATCATGGGGTACTTCTGGAGTCTCCCCGGTTTAGTCAGTCCTAGTCTCGAGTGGGGGGCATGCACGTTCAATTTCCTCCCGATCTGTGGAAGCAGTGTCACACTTCCGATAGCGTGTATCAAGGGATCTGCAGCTTTCCCTCGAGGCTTTCCAATGAGGCTTTCCCTCGAGGATTTTCCTCAGGGCTGTCCCACGTGCCACCGTGGTGTGAGTCGATCCTCGGCTTGAAAGTCGAGGCAGTGGAGGGAAAACAGGTTTCCCTGGAATTGACAGAGATATCTGGGGGACTCTGGGAATGGTGGCACGACCCTGGAGTTTCTCTCGCCTTTCCTGTGGAGAGGGCCTCCTCTTGAGATGCGACTGGAACGCCGGGAATGCTTTACAGACCACGCAGGTAAAGGATCCCTCCTCTCGAGCTATGAGGTGGAAACGGTGCTCCTCTGAAAGTGGGCGGGAAGATCTTGATACTCTCGAGTGGAGCGGGTATGTCGGAGAACTTCTTGAGTTGCAGCAAGGGTGTGAAGGACCTTTGAAGTTCCAGAGGTTAGGTGTGATTAGCCTCCAGACGCCTCAGCGCAAATGGGCCTCATCTCGCCTTTAAGGACGCCAAGATCCATGTCAGCACTGGAGAGGAATCCTCAGGTTCCGGCACCGACTCCACACAAGGTCTTAGGCCCCGGCATCGACGGGAGAGGAATCCCGAGAGGCCCCGAGAAACTCGCATGGGGAATGGCTTTTCCTGAGGCCACCAGAGCGGGTCCCTCAGGTCCCCGTCGTAAGTCGAGAGCACCTGCTGCAACTCGAGAAAATCAAGGAGGTTCTCCCCTCCAGGCGAGATGAGGCCAATTTCCGCTGAGGCGTCTCGAGGCTTTTAACACCTAAACTGTGGAACTTCCAAAGGGTCCTTCACACCCTTGCTGCAACTCAAGAAGTTCCCCGACATACCAGTCTCCACTTGAGAGGCAGCACGAGAGTCTCGGCCACATTCAGAGGAGCCCCGTTCAAGTCTCCTAGCTCGAGAGGAGGGATCCTTACCCCTGCGTGGTCGGGAAAGAATTCCCGGCATTCCCGTCGCATCTCAAGAGGAGGCGCTCTCCACAGGAAAGGCGAGAGGAACTCCAGGGTCATGCCACCATTCCCAGAGAAAACCAGATGTCTCCGTCCATTCCAGGGAAACCTGTTTTCCCTGCACTGCCTCGACTTTCAAGCCGAGGATCGACACACACCACGGTGGCACGTGGGACAGCCCTGTGGGAAAGCCTCGTTGGAAAGACTCGTGGGAAAGCCTCGAGGGAAAGCCCCTGATCCCTTGATCCACGCGAAGGGAAGCGTGACACTGCTGCTACAGCTCAAGAGGAAAGCACATGTGCATGCCCCACTCGAGACGAGGACTGACTCCACTGGGGAGACTACAGAAGTACCCCAAGATCCATGTCAGCACTGGAGAGGAATGATCAGGTTCCGGCACCAACTCCACAGAAGATATTGGGCCCCGGCATAGACGGGAGAGGAATCCCGAAAGGCCCCCGAGCAACTCGCATGGGCACTGGCCTTTCCTGAGGCCACCAGAGCGGGTCCCTGAGGTCCCGTCGTAAGTCGAGAGCACCTGCCGCAACTCGAGAAAATCCAGGAGGTTCTCCCCTCCAGGCGAGATGAGGCCCATTTCCGCTGAGGCGTCTCGAGGCTAATCACACTAATATCTGGAACTTCCAAAGGGTCCTTCACACCCTTGCTGCAACTCAAGAAGTTCCCCGACATACCCGTCTCCACTCGAGAGGAAGCACGAGAGTCCCGCCCACATCCAGAGGAGCCCCGTTTCCGCCTCCTAGCTCGAGAGGAAAGATCCTTTCCCTGTGTGGTCGGGAAAGAATTCCCGGGTTCCCGTCGCATCTCAAGAGGAGGCGCTCTCCACAGGAAAGGCGAGAGGAACTCCAGGGTCGTGCCACCATTCCCTGAGTCCCCAGATGTCTCAGTCCATTCCAGGGAAATCTGTTTTCCCTTCACTGCCTCGACTTTAAAGCCGAGGATCGACTCACACCACAGTGGCACGAGGGAAAGCCCTGTGGGAAGCCTCGTGGGAAAGCGTCATGGGAAAGTCTAGAGGGAAAGCCACAGATCCCTTGATCCACGAAATGGAAAGCGTGAAACTGCTGCTACAGCTCGGGAGGAAATCACACGTGCATGCCCTCTCTCGTGACGAGGACTGACTCCCCTGGGGAGACTCCAGAAGTACCACAAGATCCATGTCGGCACTGGAGAGGAATCCTCAGGTTCCGTCATTGAGTCCACACAAGGTCTTAGGCCCCAGCATCGACGGGAGAGGAATCCCGAGAGGCCGGGAGAAACTCGCATGGGAACTGGCCTTCCTGAGGCCACCAGAGCGGGTCCCTGAGGCCCTCGTCGTAAGTCGAGAGCACCTGCCGCAAGTCGAGAAAATCCAGGAGGTTCTTCCCTCCAGGCGAGATGAGGCCCATTTCGGCTGAGGCAACTAGGGGGTAATCACACTTAAACTCTCGAACTTCGAAAGGGTCCTTCACACCCTTGCTGCAACTCAAGAAGTTCCCCGACATACCCGTCTCCACTCAAGAGGAACCGAGCGTCCGCCCGTATCCAGAGTGGCCCCGTTTCCGCCTGCTAGCTCGAGAGGAGGGATCCTTTCCCTGCGTGGTCCTGAAAGAATTCCTAGCGTTCCCGTCTCATCTCAAGAGGAGGCGCTCTTCACAGTAAAGGCAAGAGGAACTCCAGTATCAGGCCCCATTCCCAGAGTCCCCAGATGTCTCAGTCCATTCCAGGGAAACCTGTTTTCCCTGCACTGCCTCCACTTTCAAGCTGAGGATCGACTCACACCACAAGGGCACGTGGAAAAGCCTGGGAAAGCCTGGGAAAGCCTCATGGGAAAGCCTCGAGGGAAAGCCCCTGATCCCTTGATCCAAGCGAAGGGAACCGTGACACTGCTGCTACAGGTCGGGAGGAAAGCGCACGTGCATGCCCCCACTCGAGACGAGGAGCGCTCTGGGGAGACTTCAGAAGACCCCAAGATCCATGTCGGCACGGCATAGGAATCCTCAGTTCCTCACTGACTCCACACAAGGTCTTAGGCCCGGCATCGAGGGGAGAGGAATCCGAGAGGCCCGAGCAACTCACATGGGA
>NW_017198861.1:0-7542 GCF_001704415.2 Capra hircus | reverse complement strand
CTTTCCTCCGAGCTGTAGCAGCAGTGTTGAGCTTCCCTTCGAGAGGATCAAGGGATCTGTGGCTTTCCCTCGAGGCTTTCCCACGACACTTTCCCACGACGCTTTCGCACCAGGCTTTCCCACGAGGATTTCCCACAGTGATGTCCCACGTGCCACAGTGGTGTCAGTCGATCCTCGGTTTGAAAGTCGAGGCAGTGCCTGGGAAACAGGCTTCCCTGGAATGGACTGAGACATCTGGGGGACTCTAGGAATGGTGGCACGACCCTGGATTTCCTCTCGCCTTTCCTGTGTAAAGCGCCCCCTCTTGAGAGATGTGACGGGAACGCCGGGAATTCTTTTCCGAACACGCAAGGAAAGGATCCCTCCTGTCGGGCTAGGAGGAGGAAAAGGGCTCCTCTGGATGTAGGCGGGACTCTCGTGCTCCCTCTCGAGTGGAGACGGGAATCTCGCGGAACTTTTGATTTGGAGCAAGGGTGTGAAGGACCCTTTGGAAGTTCCAGAGTTTAGGTGAGAATAGCCTCGAGACGCCTCAGCGGAAATGGGCCTCATCTCGCCTGGAGGGGAGAACTCCTGGATTTTCTCGAGTTGCAGCAGGTGCTCTCGACTTAAGACGGGGACCTCAGGGACCCGCTCTGGTGGCCTCGGGAAAGGCCAGTCCCCATGCGAGTTGCTCGGGGGCCTCTCGGGATTCCTCTCCATCGATGCCAGGGCCTAAGACCTTGTGTGGAGTCGGTGCCGGAACCTGAGGATTCCTCTCCAGTGCTGACATGGATCTTGGGGTACTTCTGGAGTCTCCCCAGGGAGTCAGTCCTCGTCTCGAGTGGGGCATGCACGTGGGCTTTCTTCACGAGCTGTAGCAGAAGTGTCACCCTTCCCTTCGCGTGGATAAACGGATCTGTGGCTTTCCCTCGAGGCTTTCCACGAGGGTTTCCCACGAGGCTTTCCCACAGGGCTGTCCCACGTGCCACCGTGGTGTGAGTCGATCCTCGGCTTGAAAGTCGAGGCAGTGCAGGGAAAACAGGTTTCCCTGGAATGGACGGAGACATCTGGTTGACTCTGGGAATGGTGGCACGACCCTGGAGTTCCTCTCGCCTTTCCTGTGGAGAGCTCCTCCTCTTGAGATGCGACGGGAACGCCGGGAATTCTTTCCCGACAACGTAGGGAAATGATCCCTCCTCTCGAGCTAGGAGGCGTAAACGGGGCTCCTCTGGATGTGGGCAGGACTCTCGTGCTTCCTCTCGAGTGGAGACGGGTATGTCGGGAACTTGTTGAGTTGCAACAATGGTGTGAAGGACCCTTTGGAAGTTCCAGAAGTTAGGTGTGATTAGCCTCGAGACGCCTCAGCGGAAATGGGCCTCAACTCGCCTGGAGGGGAGCACCTCCTGGATGTTCTCGAGTCGCGGCAGGTGCTCTCGTCTTACAACGGGGACCTCAGGGACCCGCTCTGGTGGCCTCAGGAAAGGCCAGTCCCCATTCGAGTTGCTCGGGGCCTCTCAGGATTCCTCTCCCGTCGATGCTGGGGCCTAAGATCTTGTGTGGAGTGGGTGCCGGAACCTGAGGATTCCTCTCCAGTGCTGACGTGGATCTTGGGGTACTTCTGGAGTCTCCCCAGGGGATACAGTCCTCGTCTCGAGTGGGGGCATGCACGTACGCTTTCCTCCGGAGCTGTAGCAGCAGTGTCGCGCTTCCCTTCGCATGGATTAAGGGATCTGTGGCTTTCCCTCGAGGCTTTCCCACGAGGCTTTCCAAAGAGGCTTTCCCACGAGGCTTTCCCACAGGGCTGTCCCACGTGCCACCGTAGTGTGTGTCAATCCTCGGCTTGAAAGCCGAAGCAGTGCAGGGAAAACAGGTTTCCCTGGAATGGACGGAGACATCTGGGGACTCTGGGAATGGTGGCACGACCCTGGAGTTCCTCTCGCCTTTCCTGTGGAGAGTGCCTCCTCTTGAAATGTGACGGGAACGCCGGGAATTATTTCCCGACCACGCAGGGAAAGGATCCCTCCTCTCGAGCTATGAGGCGGAAACGGGGATCCTCTGGATGTGGGCGGGACTCGTGTGTGCTTCCTCTCGAGTGGAGACGGGTATGTCGGGGAACTTCTTGTGTTGCAGCAAGGGTGTGAAAGACCTCTGGAAGTTTCAGAGTTTTGGTGTGAAAAGCCTCGAGACACCTCAGCGGAAATGGGCCTCATCTCGCCTGGAGGGGGAGAACCTCCTGGATTTTTCTCGAGTTGCAGCAGGTGCTCTCGACTTAAGACGGGGACCTCAGGGACCCGCTCTGGTGGCCTCAGGAAAGGCCAGTCCCCATGCGAGTTGCTCGGGGGCCTCTCGGGATTCCTCTCCCATCGATGCTAGGGCCTAAGACCTTGTGTGGAGCCGGTGCCGGAACCTGAGGATTCCTCTCCAGTGCTGACATGAATCTTGGGGTACTTCTGGAGTCACCCCAGGGGAGTCAGTCCTCGTCTCGAGTGGGGGCATGCACGTGGGCTTTCTTCACGTGCTGTAGCAGAAGTGTCACACTTCCCTTCACGTGGATCAACGGATCTGTGGCTTTCCCTCGAGGCTTTCGCACGAGGCTTTCCCACGAGGTTTTCCCACAGGGCGGTCCCACGTGCCACCGTGGTGTGAGTCGATCCTCGGCTTGAAGGTCGAGGCAGTTGGGAAAACAGTTTCCCTGGAATGGACTGAGACATCTGGGGGACTCTGGGAATGTGGCACGACCCTGGAGTTCCTCTCGCCTTTCCTGTGGAGAGCGCCTCCTCTTGAGATGCGACGGGAACGCCGGGAATTCTTTCCCGACCACACAGGGAAAGGATCCCTCCTCTCGAGCTAGGAGGCGGACACGGGCTCCTCTGGATGTAGGCGGGACTCTCGTGCTCCTCTCGAGTGGAGACGGGAATCTCGCGGAACTTCTTGAGTTGGAGCAAGGGTGTGAAGGACCCTTTGGAAGTTCCAGAGTTTAGGTGTGAATAGCCTCGAGACGCCTCAGCGGAAATGGGCCTCATCTCGCCTGGAGGGAGAACTCCTGGATTTTCTCGAGTTGCAGCAGGTGCTCTCGACTTAAGACGGGGACCTCAGGGACCCGCTTGGAGGCTCAGGAAAGGCCAGTCCCCATGCGAGTTGCTCGGGGCCTCTCGGGATTCCTCTTCCATCGATGCTAGGGCCTAAGACCTTGTGTGGAGTCGGTGCGGAACCTGAGGATTCCTCTCCAGTGTTGACATGGATCTTGGTTACTTCTGGAGTCTCCCCAGGGGAGTCAGTCCTCATCTCGAGTGGGGCATGCACGTGGGCTTTTCTTCACCTGTAGCAGAAGTGTCACCATTCCCTTCGCGTGATCAACGATCTGTGGCTTTCCTCGAGTCTTTCCACCTCCCACGAGGCTTTCCCACACCAACGTGCCACCGTTGTGTGAGTCGATCCTCGGCTTGAAGGTCGAGGCAGTGCAGGGAAAACAGTTTTCCCTGGAATGGACTGAGACATCTGGGGACTCTGGGAATGTGCATGACCCTGGAGTTCCTCTCGCCTTTCTGTGGAGAGCGCCTCCACTTGAGATGCGACGGAACGCCGATTCTTTCACGACCACGCAGGAAAGGATCCCTCCTCTCGAGCTAGGAGGGGACGGGCTCCTCAGATGTGCGGGACGAGTGGAGGGGAATTCGCGGAACTTCTTGGTTCCACCCACAGAAGTGTGACCTCGAGACTATCATCGTCGGAGAGGAATCCCCGGCCCCCAACTCGCATGGGGACTGGGCCTTTCCTGAGGCCACCAGAGCGGGTCCCTGAGGTCCCCGGCGTAAGTCGAGAGCACCTGCTGCAACTCGAGAAAATCCAGGAGGTTCTCACTCCAGGCGAGATGAGGCCCATTCCGCTGAGGCGTCTCGATGCTATTCACACCTAAACTCTGGAACTTCCAAAGGGTCTTCAACCCTTGGTCCAACTCAAGAAGTTCCCGCGATTCCCGTCTCCACTCGAGAGGGAGCACGAGAGTCCGCCTACATCCAGAGGAGCCCCGTGTCCAACTCCTAGCTCGAGAGGAGGGATCCTTTCCCTGCGTGGTCGGTGAAAGAATTCCCGGCGTTCCCGTCGCATCTCAAGTGGAGGCGCTCTCCACAGGAAAGGCGAGAGGAACTCCAGGGTCATGCCACATTCCAGAGTCCCCAGATGTCTCAGTCCATTCCAGGGAAAACTGTTTTCCCTGCACTGCCTCGACTTCAAGCCGAGGATCGACTCACACACGGTGGCACGTTGGACAGCCCTGTGGGAAAGCCTCGTGGGAAACCCTAGTGGAAAGACTCGAGGGAAAGCCACAGATCGTTGATCCACGCGAAGGGAATGGTGACACTTCTGCTACAGCTCGTGAAGAAAGCCCACGTGCATGCCCCCACTCGAGATGAGGACTGACTCCCCTGGGGAGACTCCAGAAGTACCCAAGATCCATGTCAACACTGGAGAGGAATCCTCAGGTTCCGGCACCGACTCCACACAAGGTCTTAGGCCCTAGCATCGATGGAGAGGAATCCCGAGAGGCCCCGAGCAACTCGCATGGGGACTGGCCTTTCCTGAGGCCTCCAAAGCGGGTCCCTGAGGTCCCCGTCTTAAGTCGAGAGCACCTGCTGCAACTCGAGAAAATCCAGGAGGTTCTCCCTCCAGGCGAGATGAGGCCCATTTCCGCTGAGGCGTCTCGAGGCTATTCACACCTAAACTCTGGAACTTCCAAAGGGTCCTTCACACCTTGCTCCAACTCAAGAAGTTCCGCGAGATTCCCGTCTCCACTCGAGAGGGAGCACGAGAGTCCCGCCTACATCCAGAGGAGCCCGTGTCCGCCTCCTAGCTCGAGAGGAGGGATCCTTTCCCTGTGTGGTCGGGAAAGAATTCCCGGCGTTCCCGTCGCATCTCAAGAGGAGGCGCTCTCCACAGGAAAGGCGAGAGGAACTCCAGGGTCGTGCCATTCCCAGAGTCCCCCAGATGTCTCAGTCCATTCCAGGGTTAAACTGTTTTCCCAGGACTGCCTCGACCTTCAAGCCGAGGATCGACTCACACACACGGTGGCACGTGGACGCCCTGTGGGAAAACCTCGTGGGAAAGCCTCGTGCGAAAGCCTCGAGGGAAAGCCACAGATCCGTTGATCCACGTGAAGGGAAGGGACACTTCTGCTACAGCACGTGAAGAAAGCCCACGTGCATGCCCCCACTCGAGACGAGGACTGACTCCCCTGGGGTGACTCCAGAAGTACCCAAGATTCATGTCAGCACTGGAGAGGAATCCTCAGGTTCCGGCACCGGCTCCACACAAGGTCTTAGGCCCTAGCATCGATGGGAGAGGAATCCGAGAGGCCCCCGAGCAACTCGCATGGGGACTGGCCTTTCCTGAGGCCACCAGAGCGGGTCCTGAGGTCCCCGTCTTAAGTCGAGAGCACCTGCTGCAACTCGAGAAAATCCAGGAGGTTCTCCCTCCAGGCGAGATGAGGCCCATTTCGCTGAGGTGTCTCGAGGCTTTTCACACCAAAACTCTGAAACTTCCAGAGGGTCTTTCACACCCTTGCTGCAACACAAGAAGTTCCCCGACATACCCGTCTCCACTCGAGAGGAAGCACACGAGTCCCGCCCACATCCAGAGGATCCCCGTTTCCGCCTCATAGCCGAGAGGAGGGATCCTTTCCCTGCGTGGTCGGGAAATAATTCCCGGCGTTCCCGTCACATTTCAAGAGGAGGCACTCTCCACAGGAAAGGCGAGAGGAACTCCAGGGTCGTGCCACCATTCCCAGAGTCCCCAGATGTCTCCGTCCATTCCAGGGAAACCTGTTTTCCCTGCACTGCTTCGGCTTTCAAGCCGAGGATTGACACACACTACGGTGGCACGTGGGACAGCCCTGTGGAAAGCCTCGTGGAAAGCCTCTTTGGAAAGCCTCGTGGGAAAGCCTCGAGGGAAAGCCACAGATCCCTTAATCCATGCGAAGGGAAGCGCGACACTGCTGCTACAGCTCCGGAGGAAAGCGTACGTGCATGCCCCACTCGAGACGAGGACTGTATCCCCTGGGGAGACTCCAGAAGTACCCCAAGATCCACGTCAGCACTGGAGAGGAATCCTCAGGTTCCGGCACCCACTCCACACAAGATCTTAGGCCCCAGCATCGACGGGAGAGGAATCCTGAGAGGCCCCGAGCAACTCGCATGGGGACTGGCCTTTCCTGAGGCCACCAGAGCGGGTCCCTGAGGTCCCCGTTGTAAGACGAGAGCACCTGCCGCGACTCGAGAACATCCAGGAGGTGCTCCCCTCCAGGCGAGTTGAGGCCCATTTCCGCTGAGGCGTCTCGAGGCTAATCACACCTAACTTCTGGAACTTCCAAAGGGTCCTTCACACCATTGTTGCAACTCAACAAGTTCCCGACATACCCGTCTCCACTCGAGAGGAAGCACGAGAGTCCTGCCCACATCCAGAGGAGCCCGTTTACGCCTCCTAGCTCGAGAGGAGGGATCATTTCCCTACGTTGTCGGGAAAGAATTCCCGGCGTTCCCGTCGCATCTCAAGAGGAGGCGCTCTCCACAGGAAAGGCGAGAGGAACTCCAGGTCGTGCCACCATTCCCAGAGTCAACCAGATGTCTCCGTCCATTCCAGGGAAACCTGTTTTCCCTGCACTGCCTCGACTTTCAAGCCGAGGATCGACTCACACCACGGTGGCACGTGGGACAGCCCTGTGGGAAAGCCTCGTGGGAAACCCTCGTGGGAAAGCCTCGAGGGAAAGACACAGATCCGTTTATCCACGCGAAAGGAAGGGTGACACTTCTGCTACAGCTCGTGAAGAAAGCCCACGTGCATGCCCCACTCGAGACGAGGACTGACTCCCCTGGGGAGACTCCAGAAGTACCCCAAGATCCATGTCAGCACTGGAGAGGAATCCTCAGGTTCCGGCACCGACTCCACACAAGGTCTTAGGCCTGGCATCGATGGAGAGGAATCCCGAGAGGCCCCGAGCAACTCGCATGGGACTGGCCTTTCCCGAGGCCACCAGAGCGGGTCCCTGAGGTCCCCGTCTTAAGTCGAGAGCACCTGCTGCAACTCGAGAAAATCCAGGAGGTTCTCCCCTCCAGGCGAGATGAGGCCCATTTCCGCTGAGGCGTCTCGAGGCTATTCTCACCTAAACTCTGGAACTTCCAAAAGGGTCCTTCACACCCTTGCTCCAAATCAAAAGTTCCGCGAGATTCCCGTCTCCACTCGAGAGGGAGCACGAGAGTCCCGCTACATCCAGAGGAGCCCTTTTCCTCCTCCTAGCCCGACAGGAGGGATCCTTTCCTTTGCGTGTTCGGAAAAGAATTTCCGGCGTTCCCGTCACATCTCAAGAGGGGCGCTTTACACAGGAAAGGCGAGAGGAAATCCAGGGTCTTGCCACCATTCCTAGAGTCCCCCAGATGTCTCAGTCCATTCCAGGGAAGCCTGTTTCCCAGGCACTGCCTCGACTTTTCAAACGAGGATCGACTGACACCACTGTGGCACGTGGGACATCACTGTGGGAAATCCTCGTGGGAAAGCCTGGTGCGAAAGCGTCGT
>NW_017198860.1:0-7543 GCF_001704415.2 Capra hircus | reverse complement strand
GACCTGGAGTTCCTCTCGCCTTTCCTTTGGAGAGCGGCGCTCCTCGAGAGATGCGACGGAACGCCAGAATTCTTTCCCTACCCAGGCAGGGAAAGGATCCCTCCTCTCGAGCAAGGAGGCGACAAGGGGCTCCTCTGGATGTGGGCGGGACTCTCGTGCTTCCTCTCGAGTGGAGACGGGTATGTCGGGGAACTTCTTGAGTTGCAGCAAGGGTGTGAAGGACCCTTAGGAGGTTCCAGAGGTTAGGTGTGATTAGCCTCGAGACGCCGCAGCGGAAATGGGCCTCATCTGGGCTGGAGGGAAGAACCTCCTGGATTTTCTCGAGTTGCGGCAGGTGCTCTCGACTTATGACAGGGACCTCAGGGACCCGCTCTGGTGGCCTCAAGAAAGGCCAGTCCCCATGAGAGTTGCTGTGGGGGCCTCTCCGGATTCCTTTCCCGTCGATGCCAGGGCCTCAGACCTTGTGTGGAGTCGGTGTCGGATCCTGAGTATTTCCTCTCCAGTGCTGACATGCATCTTGGGGTACTTCTGGAGTCTCACCAGGGGAGTCAGTCCTTGTTTCGAGTGGGGGCATGCACGTGCGCTTTCCTCCCGTGCTGTAGCAGCAGTGTCACACTTCCCTTCGCGAAGATCAGGGGATCAGGGGCTTTCCCTCGAGGCTTTCCCACGAGGCTTTCATACGAAGCTTTCCCACAGGGCTGCTCCACGTGCCACCGTGGTGTGAGTCGATCGTCGGCTTGAAAGTCGAGGCAGTGCAGGGAACACAGGCTTCCCTGGAATGGACTGAGACATCTGGGGTCTCTGGGAATGGTGGCACGACCCTGGAGTTCCTCTCACCTTTCCTGTGGAGAGCACCTCCTCTTGAGATGCGACGGGAACTCGGGGAGATCTTTCCCGACCACGCAGGGAAAGGATCCCTCCTCTCGAGCTAGGAGGGGGAAACGGGGCTCCTCCTGATGTAGGCGGGACTCCTCGTCTTAACCTCGAGTGGAGACTGGTATGTCGGGGAACTTCTTGAGTTGAAGCAAGGGTGTGAAGGTCCCTTTGGAAGTTCCAGAGGTTAGGTGTGTTTAGCCTCGAGACGCCTCAGCGGAAATGGGCCTCATCTCGCCTGGAGGGGAGAACCTCCTGGATTTTCTTGAGTTGCGGCAGGTGCTCTCGACTTACGACGGGGACCTCAGGGACCCGCTCTGGTGGCCTCAGGAAAGGCCAGTCCCCATGCGAGTTGCTCGGGGGCCTCTCGGGATTCCTCTCCCGACGATGCCGGTGCCTAAGACCTTGTGTGGAGACGATGCCGGAACCTGATGATTCCTCTCCAGTGCCGACGTGGATCTTGGGGTACTTCTGGAGTCTCCCCAGGGGAGTCAGTCCTCGTCTCAAGTGGGGACATAGGTGCGATTTCCTCCCGAACTGTAGCAGCAGTGTCACGCTTCCCTTCGCGTGGATTAAGGGATCTGTGGCTTTACCTCGAGGCTTTCCCACAGGGCTGTCCCACTTGCCACCGTGGTGTGAGTCGATCCTTGGCTTGAAAGTCGAGGCAGTGCAGGGAAAACAGGTTTCACTGGAATGGACTGAGACATCTTGGGGACTCTGGGAACGGTGGCGCGATCCTGGAGATCCTGTCGCCTTTCCTGTGGAGAGCGCCTCCTCTTGAGATGCGACGGGAACGCCAGGAATTCTTTCCCGACCACGCAGGGAAAAGGATCCCTCCTCTCGAGCTAGGAGGCGGAAACAGGGCTCCTCTGAATGTGGGCGGGACTCTCGTGCTTACTCTCGAGTGGAGACGGGTATGTCGGGGAACTTCTTGAGTTGCAGCAAGGGTGTGAAGGACCCTTTGGAAGTTCCAGAGGTTAGGTGTGATTAGCCTCGAGATGCCTCAGCGGAAATGGGCCTCATCTCTCCTGGAGGGAGAACCTCCTGGATTGTCTCGAGTTGCGGCAGGTGCTCTCGACTTACGACGGGGACCTCAAGGACCCGCTCTGGTGGCCTCAGGAAAGGCCAGTCCCCATGTGAGTTGTTAGGGGGCCTCTCGGGATTCTTCTCCTGTCGATGCCGGGGCCACAACCTTGTGAGGAGTCGGAGCCAGAGCCTGAGGATTCTTCCCCATTGCTGATATGGATCTTGGGGAACTTCTGGAGTCTCCCCAAGGGAGTCAGTCCTCGTCTCGATGGGGGGCATGCACGTGCGCTTTCCTGCCGAGCTGTAGCAGCAGTGTCATGCTTCCCTTCGCGTGGATCAAGGGATCTGTGGCTTTCCCTAGAGCTTTCCCACTAGGCCTTCCCACGAGGCTTTCCCACAGGGCTGTCCCACGTACCACCGTGGTGTGAGTCGATCCTCCGCTAGAAAGTCGAGGCACTGCAGGGAAAACAGTTTTCCCTGGAATGGACTGAGACATCTGGGGGACTCTGGGAATGGTGGCACGACCCTGGAGTTCCTCGCGCCTGTCCTGTGGAGAATGCTTCCTCATGAAATGCGCCGGGATCGCCGGGAATTCTTTCCCAACCACGCAGGGAAAGGATCCCTCCTCACGAGCTAGGAGGCGCAAACGGGGCTCCTCTGCATGTGGGCGGGACTCTCGTGCTTCCTCTCGAGTGGAGACGGGTACGTCGGGAACTACTTGAGTTGCAGCAAGGTTGTGAAGGACCCTTAGGAAGTTCAAGAGGTAAGGTGTGATTAGCCTCGAGACCTCTCAGCTGAAATGGGCCTCATCTCGCCTGGAGGGGAGAACCTCCTGGATTTTCTCGAATTGCGGCAGGTGCTCTCGACTTACGACGGGGACCTCAGGGACACGCTCTGGTGGCCTCAGGAAAGGCCAGTCCCCATGCGAGTTGCTCGGGGAGCTCTCGGGATTCCTCTCCCTTCGATGCCGGGGCCTAAGATCTTGTGTGGAGTCGGTGCCGGAACCTGAGGATTCCTCTCCAGTGCTCACATGGATCTTGGGGTACTTCTGGAGTCTCCCCAGGGGAGTCAGTCCTTGTCTCGAGTGGGGGCAGCACATGAGCTTTCCTCCCGAATGTAGCAGCAGTGTCGAGCTTCCCTTCGCGTGGATCAAGGGATCTGTGCCTTTCCCTCGAGGCTTTCCCTCGAGGCTTTCGCACAGGGCTGTCCCACAGCCACCGTGGCGTGAGTCGATCCTCGGCTTGAAAGTCGAGGCAGTGCAGGGAAATCAGTTTCCCTGGAATGAAATGAGACATCTGGGGGAGTCTGGGAATGGTGGCACGACCCTGGAGTTCGTCTCGCCTTTCCTGTGGAGAGCGCCTCCTCTTGAGATGCGACAGGAACGCCGGTAATTCTTTCCCGTACACCCAGCGATTGGATCCCTCCTCTCGAGCTAGGAGACGGAAATGGGGCTTCTCTGGATGTGGGCGGGACTTTCGTGCTTCTCTCGAGTGGAGCCGGGTATGTCGAGGAACTTCTTAAGTTGCAGTAAAAGTGTGAAGGACCCTTTGGGAGTTCCAGAGGTTAGGTGTGATTAGCCTCGAGACGCCTCAGCGGAAATGGCCTCATCTCGCCTGGCGGGGAGAACCTCCTGTATTTTCTCGAGTTGGGACAGGTGCTCTCGACTTACGACGGGGACTTCAGGGACCCGCTCTGGTGGCCTCAGGAAAGGACAGTCCCCATGCGAGTTCCTCCGGGACCTCTCGGGATTCCTCTCCCTTCGATGCTGGGCCTAAGACCTTGTGTGGAGTCAGTGCCGAAACCTGAGGATTCCTCTCCAGTACTGACATTGATTTTGGGCTACTTCTGGAGTCTCGCCAGGGGCGTCAGTCCTCGTCGCGAGTAGGGGCATACACGTGCACTTTCCTCCCGTGTTGTAGCAGAAGTGTTGCCCTTCCCTTCGCTGTGGATCAAGGGATGTGTGGCTTTCCCTCGAGGCTTTCCCACGAGGCTTTCCCACGAGGCCTTTCCCACAGGGCTGTCCCACGTGCCACCGTGGTGTGAGTCGATCCTCGCTTGAACGTCGAGGCAGTGCAGGGAAAACAGGTTTCCCTGGAATAGACTGAGACATCTGGGGGACTCTGGGAATGGTGGCACGACCCTGGAGTTCCTCTCGCCTTTCCTGTGGAGAGCGCCTCCTCTTGAGATGCGACGGAAACGCCGGGAATTCTTTCCCGACCACGCCAGGGAAAGGATCCCTCCTCTCGAGCTAGGAGGCGGAAACGGGGCTCCTATGGATGTGGGCGGGACTCTCGTGCTTCCTCTCGAGTGGAGACGGGTATGTCGGGGAAATTCTTGAGTTGCAGCAAGGGTGTGAAGGACCCTTTGGAAGTTCCAGATGTTAGATGTGATTAGCCCCGAGACGCCTCAGGTGAAATGTTCCTCATCTGGCCTGGAAGGGAGAACCTCCTGGATTTTCTTGGGTTGCGGGCCGTTGCTCTCGATTTACGACGGGGACCTCACTGACCCTCTCTGGTGGCCTCAGGAAAGGCCAGTCCCCATCCGAGTTGCTCCTGGGGTCTCGGGATTCCTCTCCCATCGATGCCGGGGCCTAAGGCCTTGTGTGGAGTCGGTGCCGGAACCTGAGGATTCCTCTCCAGTGCTGACATGGATCTTGGGGTACTTCCGGAGTCTCCCCAGGGGAGTCAGGCCTCGTCTCGTGTGGGGGCATGCACCTGCGCTTTCCCCCCGAGCTGTAGCTGCAGTGTCGTGCTTCCCTTCGCCGGCGGATCAAGGGATCTGTGCCTTCCCCTCGAGGCTTTCCCACGAGGCTTTCCCACTGGGCTGTCCCACTTGCCACCGTGGTGTGAGTCGATCCTCGGCTTGAAAGTCGAGGCAGTGCAGGGAAAACAGGTTTCCCTGGAATGGACTGAGACATCTGGGGGACTCTGGGAATGGTGGCACGACCCTGGAGTTCCTCTCGCCTTTCCTGTGGAGAGCGCCTCCTCTTGAGATGCGACAGGAACGCCGGTAATTCTTTCCCGTACACCCAGCGATTGGATCCCTCCTCTCGAGCTAGGAGACGGAAATGGGGCTTCTCTGGATGTGGGCGGGACTTTCGTGCTTCCTCTCGAGTGGAGCCGGGTATGTCGAGGAACTTCTTAAGTTGCAGTAAAAGTGTGAAGGACCCTTTGGGAGTTCAGAGGTTAGGTGTGATTAGCCTCGAGACGCCTCAGCGGAAATGGCCTCATCTCGCCTGGCGGGGAGAACCTCCTGTATTTTCTCGAGTTGGGACAGGTGCTCTCGACTTACGACGGGGACTTCAGGGACCCGCTCTGGTGGCCTCAGGAAAGGACAGTCCCCATGCGAGTTCCTCGGGGACCTCTCGGGATTCCTCTCCCTTCGATGCTGGGGCCTAAGACCTTGTGTGGAGTCAGTGCCGAAACCTGAGGATTCCTCTCCAGTACTGACATTGATTTTGGGCTACTTCTGGAGTCTCGCCAGGGGCGTCAGTCCTCGTCGCGAGTAGGGGGCATACACGTGCACTTTCCTCCCGTGTTGTAGCAGAAGTGTTGCCCTTCCCTTCGCGTGGATCAAGGGATGTGTGGCTTTCCCTCGAGGCTTTCCCACGAGGCTTTCCCACGAGGCTTTCCCACAGGGCTGTCCCACGTGCCACCGTGGTGTGAGTCGATCCTCGGCTTGAACGTCGAGGCAGTGCAGGGAAACAGGTTTCCCTGGAATAGACTGAGACATCTGGGGGACTCTGGGAATGGTGGCACGACCCTGGAGTTCCTCTCGCCTTTCCTGTGGAGAGCGCCTCCTCTTGAGATGCGACGGAAACGCCGGGAATTCTTTCCCGACCACGCAGGAAAGGATCCCTCCTCTCGAGCTAGGAGGCGGAAACGGGGCTCCTATGGATGTGGGCGGGACTCTCGTGCTTCCTCTCGAGTGGAGACGGGTATGTCGGGGAAATTCTTGAGTTGCAGCAAGGGTGTGAAGGACCCTTTTGGAAGTTCAGATGTTAGATGTGATTAGCCCCGAGACGCCTCAGGTGAAATGTTCCTCATCTGGCCTGGAAGGGAGAACCTCCTGGATTTCTTGGGTTTGCGGCCGTTGCTCTCGATTTACGACGGGGACCTCACTGACCCTCTCTGGTGGCCTCAGGAAAGGCCAGTCCCCATCCGAGTTGCTCCTGGGGTCTCGGGATTCCTCTCCCATCGATGCGGGCCTAAGGCCTTGTGTGGAGTCGGTGCCGGAACCTGAGGATTCCTCTCCAGTGCTGACATGGATCTTGGGGTACTTCCGAGTCTCCCCAGGGAGTCAGGCCTCGTCTCGTGTGGGGGCATGCCCTGCGCTTTCCCCCCGAGCTGTAGCTGCAGTGTCGTGCTTCCCTTCGCGCGGATCAAGGGATCTGTGCCTTCCCCTCGAGGCTTTCCCACGAGGCTTTCCCACTGGGCTGTCCCACGTGCCACCGTGGTGTGAGTCGATCCTCGCTTGAAAGTCGAGGCAGTGCAGGGAAAACAG
Organism: Capra hircus; assembly: GCF_001704415.2. Taxonomy (NCBI): domain Eukaryota; kingdom Metazoa; phylum Chordata; class Mammalia; order Artiodactyla; family Bovidae; genus Capra; species Capra hircus. The sequence continues at coordinate 1,141 of NW_017198860.1, read as the reverse complement.
GTTTCCCTGGAATGGACTGAGACATCTGGGGGACTCTGGGAATGGTGGCACGAACCCTGGAGTTCCTCTCGCCTTTCCTGTGGAGAGCGCCTCCTCTTGATATGCGACGGAACGCCGGGAATTCTTCCCGAACCGCAGGCAGGAAGGATCCCTCCTCTCGAGCTAGGAGGCGGAAACGGGCTCCTCTGGATGTGGGCGGGACTCTCTCGTGCTTCCTCTCGATTGGAGCCGGGTATGTCGGGGAACTATTTGAGTTGCAGCAAGGGTGTGAAGGACCCTTTGGAAGTTCCAGATGTTAGATGTGATTAGCCTCGAGACGCCTCAGCACAAATGCGCCTCATCTCGCCTGCAGGGGAGAACCTCCTGGATTTTCCCGATTGCGGGCAGGTGCTCTCGACTTACAAAGGGGGACCTCAGAGTCCCGCTCTGGTGGCCTCAGGAAAGCCAGTCCCGCATGCGAGTTGCTCCCAGGCCTCTCGGCATTCCACTCCCGTGCGATGAGCTGGGTCCTAAGACGCTTGTGTGGAGTCAGTGCCGAACCTGAGGATTCTCGCTCATGGCAGTACGTACATGGGATTTGGGCTATGCTTCTGGAGGTCTCCCAGAGGAGCTCAGTCGCTCCGCGTCGCGAGTAGGGGCATGCACGGCAGCTTTCCTCCCGGAGCTTTAGCGGGGGCAGCAAGTGTGCACGCTCGCTTACGCGTAGGATCAAGGAAGGGCTTCGGCCTCGTGGCTTTCCCAGTGAGGCTTTTCCCACGAGGGCTTTCGCCACGAGCGGTCACCGTGCCGACACTCGCCCGTGGCCCGTGGTGTGAGTCGTATCGCTGGGCTGTGGAAGTCGAGGGCAGCTGCAGGTGAAAACCAGGTTTCCCCTTGGAATTGGACTGAGACATCTGGGGACTGCTGGGAATGTGTGCACGGCACGAACCCTGGTAGCCTCTGCGGCCTTTCCTGTGGGAGGCGCCTCTCTCTTGAGATGCGACGGGAACGCGCAGGGAATTCCTTTCCCGAAGGCAGCGCAGGGGAAAGGATCGCCTCCTCTCGAGCTAGGTGGCCGGTAACGTTGGGGTTCCTCTGGATATTGGCGGGACTCTCACAGCTTCTTATCTGAGTGGAGACGGGTTGTCGGGAAACTTCTCCA
>NW_017198859.1:0-7544 GCF_001704415.2 Capra hircus | reverse complement strand
CTGTGGAGAGCGCCTTCTTGACATGCTATGGGAACGCCGGGAATTCTTTCCCGACCACGCAGGGAAAGGATCCCTCCTCTCGAGCTATGAGGCAGACACTGGGCTCCTCTGGATGTGGGCGGGACTGTCGTGCTTCCTCGAATGGAGACAGGTATGTCGGGGAACTACTTGAGTTGCAGTAAGGGTGTGAAGGACCCTTGGAAGTTTCAGAGGTTAGGTGTGATTAGCCTCGAGACACCTCAGCGGAAATGGGCCTCATCTCGCCTGGATGGGGAACCTCCTGGATTTTCTCGAGTGTCAGCAGGTGCTCTCGACCTAGGACGGGGACCACAGGGACCCGCTCTGCTGGCCTCAGGAAAGGCCAGTCCCCATGCGAGTTGCTCGGGGGCCTCTAGGGATTCCTCTCCCGTCGATGCGGGGCCTAAGACCTTGTGTGGAGTAGGTTCCGGAACCAGAGGATTCCTCTCCAGTTCTGACATGGATCTTGGGGTACTTCTGGAGTCTCTCCAGGGGAGTCAGTCCTCGTCTCGAATGGGGGCATGCACGCGGCTTTCCTCCCGAGCTGTAGCAGCATTGTCACGCTTCCCTTCGCGTGGATAAAGGGATCTGTCTTCCTCGAGGCTTCCCGAGCTTTCCCACGAGGCTTTCCCACAGGGCCGTCCACGTGCCACCGTGGTGTGAGTCGATCCTCGGCTTGAAAGTCGAGGCAGTGCAGGGAAAACAGTTTTCCCTAGAATGGACTGAGACATCTGGGGGACTCTGGGAATGGTTGCACGACTCTGGAGTTCCTTTCGCCTTTCCTGGAGAGCGCCTCCACTTGAGATGCGACGGGAACGTCGGGGAATTCTTTCCCGACCACGCAGGGAATGGATCCCTCCTCTCGAGCTAGCAGGCCGAAACGGGGGCTCTCTGGATGTGGGCGGGACTCTCGTGCTTCCTCTCGAGTGGAGACGGGTATGTCGGGGAACTTCTTGAGTTGCAGTAAGGGGTGTGAAGGACCCTTTGGAAGTTCAAGAGGTTAGGTGTGATTTGCCTCGAAACGCCTCAGCGGAAACGGGCTTCTTCTCTTCTGGAGGGGAGAACCTCCTGGATGTTCTCGAGTTGCGGCAGGTGCTCTCGACTTACGACGGGGACCTCAGGGACCCGCTCTGGTGGCCTCAGGAAAGGCCAGTCCCTTGAAAGTTGCTCGGGGGCCTCTCGGATTCCTCTCCCGTCGATTCCGGGGCCTCAGACCTTGTGTGGAGTCGGTGCCGGAACCTGAGGATTCCTCTCCAGTGCTGACATGGATCTTGGGTACTTCTGGAGTCTCCCGCGGGGAGTCCGTCCTCGTCCGAGTGGGGGCATGCTCGTGCGCTTTCCTCCCGAGCTGTAGCAGCAGTGTCACGCTTCATTTCGCGTGGATCAAGGGATCTGTGGCTTTCCCTCGAGGCTTTCCATGAGGCTTTCCCACGAATCTTTCCCACAGGGCTCTCCCACAAGCCACCGTGGTGTGAGTCGATCCTCGGTTTGAAAGTCGAGGCAGTGCAGGGAAAACAGGTTTCCCTGGAATGGACTGAGACATCTGGGGGACTCTGGAATGTGGCACGACCATGGAGATCCTCTCGACTTTCCTGTGGAGAGCGCCTCCACTTGAGATGCGACGGGAACGCCGGGAATTCTTTCCCGACCACACAGGGAAAGGATCCCTCACCTCGAGCTAGGAGGCGGAAACAGGGCTCCTCTGGATGTGGGTGGAACTCTCGTGCTTCCTCTCGAGTCGAGACGGGTTTGTCGGGGAACTTCTTGAGTTGCAGCAAGGGCGTGAAGGACCCTTTGGAAGTTCCAGAGGTTAGGTGTGATTAGCCTCGAAACGCCTCAGCGGAAATGGGCCTCATCTCGCCTGGATGGGGGAACCTCCTGGATTTTTCTCGAGTGTCAGCAGGTGCTCTAGACCTAGGACGGGGACCACAGGGACCCACTCTGCTGGCCTCAGGAAAGGCCAGTCCCATGCGAGTTGCTCCGGGGCCTCTAGGGATTCCTCTCCCGTCGATGCCGGGGCCTAAGAGCTTGTGTGGAGTCGGTGCCGGAACCTGAGGATTCCTCTCCAGTGCTGACATGGATCTTGGGTACTTCTGGAGTCTCCCAAGGGGAGTCAGTCCTCGTCTCCAGTGGGGCATGCATAAGCGCATTTCTCCGAGCTGTAGCAGCAATGTCACACTTCTATTCGCGTGGATCAAGGGATCTGTGGCTTTCCCTCGAGGCTTTCCCACAAGGCTTTCCCACGAGGATTTCCCAAATGGCTGTCCCACGTGCCAGCGTGGTGTGAGTCGATCCTGGGCTTGAAAGTCGAGGAATTACAGGGAGAACAGGTTTCCCTGGAATGGACTGAGACATGTGGGGACTCTGGGAATGGTGGCACGACCCTGGAGTTCCTCTCGCCTTTCCTGTGGAGAGCGCCTCTTCTTGACATGCTATGGGAACGCCGGGAATTATTTCCCGAGCACGCAGGGGAAAGGATCCCTCCTCTCGAGCTATGAGGCAGACACTGGGCTCCTCTGGATGTGGGCGGGACTGTCGTGCTTCCTCTCGAATGGAGACGGCATGTCGGGGAACTACTTGAGTTGCAGTAAGGGTGTGAAGGACCCTTTGGAAGTTTCAGAGGTTAGGTGTGATTAGCCTCGAGACACCTCAGCGGAAATGGGCCTCATCTCGCCTGGATGGGAACCTCCTGGATTTTCTCGAGTGTCGGCAGGTGCCCTCGACCTAGGACGGGGACCACAGCGACCCGCTCTGCTGGCCTCAGGAAAGGCCAGTCCCCATGCGAGTTGCTCTGGGGCCTCTAGGGATTCCTCTCCCGTCGATGCCGGGGCCTAAGATCTTGTGTGGAGTCGGTGCTGGAACCTGAGGATTCCTCTCCAGTGCTGACATGGATCTTGGGGGACTTCTTGCGTCTCCCAGTGCAGTCAGACCTCTACTCGAGTGGGGGCATGCACGTGCGCTTTCCTTCCGAGCTCTAGCAGCAGTGTCGCGCTTCCCTTCGGGTGGATCAAGGGATCAGGGGCTTTCCCGCCAGGCTTTCCCACGAGGCTTTCCCACGAGGCTTTCCCACGAGGCTTTCCCACGGGGCTGTCCCACGTGACACCGTGGTGTGAGTCCATCCTCGGCTTGAAAGTCGAGGCAGTGCAGGGAAAACAGTTTTCCCTGGAATGGACTGAGACATCCAGGGGTCTCTGGGAATGGTGGCACGACCCAGGAGTTCCTCTGGCCTTTCCTGTGGAGAGCGCCTCCTCTTGAGATGCAACGGGAACGCCGGGAATTCTTTCCCGACCACGCAGGGAAAGGATCCCTCCTCTCGAGCTAGGAGGCGGAAACGGGGCTCCTCTGGATGTGGGCGGGACTCTCGTGCTTCCTCTCGAGTGGAGTCGGGTATGTCGGGGAACTTCTTGAGTTGCAGAAAGGGTGTGAAGGACCCTGTGGAAGTTCCAGAGGTTAGGTGTGATTATCTCGAGACGCCTCAGCGGAAATGGGCCTCATCTCGCCTGGAGGGAAGAACCTCCTGGATTTTCTCGAGTTGCGGCAGGTGCTCTCGACTTACGACGGGGACCTCAGGACCCGCTGTGGTGGCCTCAGGAAAGGCCAGTCCCCATGCGAGTTGCTCGGGGCCTCTCGGGATTCCTCTCCCTTCGATACCGGGGTCTAAGACCTTGTGTGGAGTCGGTGCCGGAACCTGAGACTTCCTCTCCAGTGCTGACATGGATCTTGGGGTACATCTGAGTCTCCCCAGGGGAGTCAGTCCTCGTCCCGAGTGGGGGCATGCACGTGCGCTCTCCTCCCGAGCTGTAGCAGCAGTGTCACGCTTCCCTTCCCGTGGATCAAGGGATCTGTGGCTTTCCCTCGAGGCTTTTCCACGAGGCTTTCCCACGAGGCTTTCCCACAGTGCTGTCCCACGTGCCACCATGGTGTGAGTCGATCCTCGGCTTGAACGTCGAGGCAGTGCAGGGAAAACAGGTTTCCCTGGAATGGACTGAGACATCTGGGTGACTCTGGAATGGTGGCACGACCCTGGAGTTCCTCTCGCCATTCCTGTGGAGAGGCCTCCTCTTGACATGCCATGGGAAATCCAGGAATTCTTTCCCGACAACGCAGGGAAAGTATCCCTCCTCTCTACCAAGGAGGCGGAAACGGGGCTCCTCTGGATGTGGGCGGGACTCTCGGCTTCCTCTCGAGTGGAGTCGGGTAGTCGGGGAACTTCTTGAGTTGCAGCAAGGGTGTGAAGGACCCTTTGGAAGTTCCAGAGTTTAGGTGTGATTAGCCTCGAGATGCCTCAGCGGAAATGGGCCTCATCTCGCCAGGAGAGGAGAACCTCCTGGATTTTCTCGAGTTGCGGCAGTGCTCTCGACTTACGACGGGGACATCATGGACCCACTCTTGTGGCCTCACGAAAGGCCAGTCCCCATGCGAGTTGCTCATGGGCCTATCGGGATTCCTCTCCCGTTGATGCCGGGACCTAAGATCTTGTGTGGAGTCTGTGCCAAAACCTGAGGATTCCTCTCCATTGCTGACTTGTATCTTGGGGTACTTCTGGAGTCTCCCCAGGGGATTCAGTCCTCGTCTCAAGTGGGGGCATGCACGTGCACTTTCCTCCGAGCTGTAGCAGCAGTGTTGAGCTTCCTTCGAGAGGATCAAGGGATCTGTGGCTTTCCCTCGAGGCTTTCCACGACACTTTCCCACGACGCTTTCGCACCAGGCTTTCCCACGAGGATTTCCCACAGTGATGTCCACGTGCCACAGTGGTGTCAGTCGATCCTCGGTTTGAAAGTCGAGGCAGTGCCTGGGAAACAGGCTTCCCTGGAATGGACTGAGACATCTGGGGGACTCTAGGAATGGTGGCAAGACCCTGGATTTCCTCTCGCTTTTCCTGTGTAAAGCGCCCCCTCTTGAGATGTGACGGGAACGCCGGGAATTCTTTCCGAACACGCAAGGAAAGGATCCCTCCTGTCGGGCTAGGAGGAGGAAAAGGGCTCCTCTGGATGTAGCGGGACTCTCGTGCTCCCTCTCGAGTGGAGACGGGAATCTCGCGGAACTTTTGATTTGGAGCAAGGGTGTGAAGGACCCTTTGGAAGTTCCAGAGTTTAGGTGAGAATAGCCTCGAGACGCCTCAGCGGAAATGGGCCTCATCTCGCCTGGAGGGGAGAACCTCCTGGATTTTCTCGAGTTGCGGCAGGTGCTCTCGACTTAGGACGGGGACCTCAGGGACCCGCTCTGGTGGCCTCGGGAAAGGCCAGTCCCTTGCGAGTTGCTCGGGGCCTCTCGGGATTCCTCTCCCATCGATGCCAGGGCCTAAGACCTTGTGTGGAGTCGGTGCCGGAACCTGAGGATTCCTCTCCAGTGCTGACATGGATCTTGGGGTACTTCTGGAGTCTCCCCAGGGGAGTCAGTCCTCGTCTCGAGTGGGGGCATGCACGTGGGCTTTCTTCACGAGCTGTAGCAGAAGTGTCACCCTTCCCTTCGTGGATAAACGGATCTGTGGCTTTCCCTCGAGGCTTTCCCACGAGGGTTTCCACGAGGCTTTCCCACAGGGCTGTCCCACGTGCCACCGTGTGTGTGAGTCGATCCTCGGCTTGAAAGTCGAGGCAGTGCAGGGAAAAACAGGTTTCCCTGGAATGGACGGAGACATCTGGTTGACTCTGGGAATGGTGGCACGACCCTGGAGTTCCTCTCGCCTTTCCTGTGGAGAGCTCCTCCTCTTGAGATGCGACGGGAACGCCGGAATTCTTTCCCGACAACGTAGGGAAATGATCCCTCCTCTCGAGCTAGGAGGCGTAAACGGGGCTCCTCTGGATGTGGGCAGGACTCTCGTGCTTCCTCTCGAGTGGAGACGGGTATGTCGGAGAACTTGTTGAGTTGCAACAATGGTGTGAAGGACCCTTTGGAAGTTCCAGAAGTTAGGTGTGATTAGCCTCGAGACGCCTCAGCGGAAATGGGCCTCAACTCGCCTGGAGGGAGCACCTCCTGGATGTTCTCGAGTCGCGGCAGGTGCTCTCGTCTTACAACGGGGACCTCAGGGACCGCTCTGGTGGCCTCAGGAAAGGCCAGTCCCCATTCGAGTTGCTCGGGGGCCTCTCAGGATTCCTCTCCCGTCGATGCTGGGGCCTAAGATCTTGTGTGGAGTGGGTGCCGGAACCTGAGGATTCCTCTCCAGTGCTGACGTGGATCTTGGGGGTACTTCTGGAGTCTCCCCAGGGGATACAGTCCTCGTCTCGAGTGGGGCATGCACGTACGCTTTCCTCCGGAGCTGTAGCAGCAGTGTCGCGCTTCCCTTCGCATGGATTAAGGGATCTGTGGCTTTCCCTCGAGGCTCCCACGAGGCTTTCCAAAGAGGCTTTCCCACGAGGCTTTCCCACAGGGCTGTCCCACGTGCCACCGTAGTGTGTGTCAATCCTCGGCTTGAAAGCCGAAGCAGTGCAGGGAAAACAGGTTTCCCTGGAATGGACGGAGACATCTGGGGGACTCTGGGAATGGTGGCACGACCCTGGAGTTCCTCTCGCCTTTCCTGTGGAGAGTGCCTCCTCTTGAAATGTGACGGGAACGCCGGGAATTATTTCCCGACCACGCAGGGAAAGGATCCCTCCTCTCGAGCTATGAGGCGGAAACGGGGATCCTCTGGATGTGGCGGGACTCGTGTGCTTCCTCTCGAGTGGAGACGGGTATGTCGGGGAACTTCTTGTGTTGCAGCAAGGGTGTGAAAGACCCTCTGGAAGTTTCAGAGTTTTTGGTGTGAAAAGCCTCGAGACACCTCAGCGGAAATGGGCCTCATCTCGCCTGGAGGGGAGAACCTCCTGGATTTTCTCGAGTTGCAGCAGGTGCTCTCGACTTAAGACGGGGACCTCAGGGACCCGCTCTGGTGGCCTCAGGAAAGGCCAGTCCCCATGCGAGTTGCTCGGGGCCTCTCGGGATTCCTCTCCCATCGATGCTAGGGCCTAAGACCTTGTGTGGAGCCGGTGCCGGAACCTGAGGATTCCTCTCCAGTGCTGACATGAATCTTGGGGTACTTCTGGAGTCACCCCAGGGGAGTCAGTCCTCGTCTCGAGTGGGGGGCATGCACGTGGGCTTTTCTTCACGTGCTGTAGCAGAAGTGTCACACTTCCCTTCACGTGGATCAACGGATCTGTGGCTTTCCCTCGAGGCTTTCGCACGAGGCTTTCCACGAGGCTTTCCCACAGGGCGGTCCCACGTGCCACCGTGGTGTGAGTCGATCCTCGGCTTGAAGGTCGAGGCAGTGCTGGGAAAACAGTTTAACCCTGGAATGGACTGACACATATGGGGGACTCTGGGAATGTGGGCACAACCTGGAGTTCTCCTCGCCTTTCCTCTGGAGAGCACCTCCACTTTGAGATGTGTCCGGAACGCCGCGAATTCTTTTCAAACCACGCAGGGAAAAGGATCCCTCCTCTAGAGCTAGGAGGCGGAAACGGGGCTCCTCTGGATGTGGGCGAGACTCTCGTGCTTCCTCTCGAGTGGAGACGGTATATGTCGCTGAACTTCTTGAGTTGCAGCAAGGGTGT
>NW_017198858.1:0-7544 GCF_001704415.2 Capra hircus | reverse complement strand
CCACCAAGCAGGGAAAGGATCCGTCCTCTCGAACTACGAGCCAGAAACGGAGCTCCTCTGGATGTGGCCGGGACCCTCGTGCTTCCTCTTGAGTGGAGACAGGTATGTCGGGGAACTTCTTGAGATGCAGCATGGTGTGAAAGACTCTTTGGAAATTCCAGAGGTCAAGTGTGATTAGCCTCGAGACACCTCAGTGGAAACGGGCCTCATCTCGCCTGCAGGGGAGAACCTCCTGGATTTTACCAAGTTGCGGCAGGTGCTCTTGACTTACGACGGGGACCTCATGGACCCGCTCTAGTGACCTCAGGAAAGGCCAGTCCCCATGCGAGTTGCTAGAGGGCCTGTCGCTGTTCCTCTCCCGTCGATGCCAGGGCCTAAGACCTTGTGTGGAGTCGGGGCCGGAACCTGAGGATTCCTCTCCAGGGCTGACATGCATCTTGGGGTACTTCTGGAGTCTCCCCAGTGGAGTCAGTCCTCGTATCGAGTGGGGGCATGCACGTGCGCTTTCCTCCCGAGCTGTAGCAGCAGTGTCGCGCTTCCATTCGCGTGGATCAAGGGATCTGTGGCTTTCCCTCGAGGATTTCCCACGAGGCTATCCCAAGAGGCTTTCACACGAGGCTTTCCCACAGGGCTGTCCCACGTGCCACCGTGGTGTGAGACGCTCCTGGGCTTGAAAGTCGAGGCAGTGCAGGGAAAACAGTTTTCCCTGGAATGGACTGAGACATCTGGGGGACTCTGGGAATGGTGGCACGACCCTGGAGTTCTCTCTCGCCTTTCCTGTGGAGAGCGCCTCCTCTTGAGATGCCGACGGGAACGCGGGAATTCTTTCCCGACCACGCAGGGAATGGATCCCTCCTCTCGAGCTAGGAGGCCCGGAAACGGGGCTCCTCTGGATGTGGGCGGGACTCTCCTGCCTCCTCTCGGGTGGAGACTGGTATGTCGGGGAACTTCTTGAGTTGCGAGCAAGGGTGTGAAGGACCCTTTGGAAGTTCCAGAGGTTAGGTGTGATTAGCCTGGAGACGCCTCAGGGGAAATGGGCCTCATCTCGCCTGGTGGGTAGAAACCTCCTGGATTTTCTCGAGTTGCGGCAGGGTGCTCTCGACTTACGACGGGGACCTCAGGGACCCGCTCTGGTGGCCTCAGGAAAGGCCGGTCCCCATGCGAGTTGCTCGGGGACCTCTCGGGATTCCTCTCTCGTGGATGCCACTGGCCTAAGACCTTGTGTGGAGTCGGTGCCGGAACCTGAGGATTCCTCTCCATTGTTGGACATGGATCTTGGGGGTACTTCTGTGTCTCCCCAGGGAGTCAGTCCTCGTCTCGACTGGAGGCCTGCACGTGCGATTTCCTCTCGAGCTGTAGCAGCAGTGTCACGCTTCCCTTCGCTTGGATCAAGGAATCTGTGGCTTTCCCTCGAGGCTTTCCCTCGAGGCTTTCCCACGGGGCTTTCCACGAGTCTTTCCCACAGGTCTGTCCCACGTGCCACCGTGGTGTGAGTCGATCCTTGGCTTGTAAGTCGAGGCAGTGCAGGGAAAACAGGTTTCCCTGCAGTGGACTGAGACATCTGGGGGACTCTGGGAATTGGTGGCACGACCCTGGAGTTCCTCTCACCTTTCCTTTGGAGAGAGCGCCTCCTCTTTGAGATGCGACGGGAAACGCAGGGGAATTCTTTCCCGAGCACGCAGGGAAAGGAACCCTCCTCCCGAGCTAGGAGGTGGAAACGGGGCTCCTCTGGATGTGGGCGGGACTCTCGTGCTTTCTCTCGAGAGTGGAGACTGGTATGTCGGGGAACTTCTTGAGTTGCAGCAAGGGTGTGAAGGACCCTTTGGAAGTTCCAGAGGTTAGGTGTGATTAGCCTCGAGACGGCTCAGCGGAAATGGGACTCATCTCGCCTGGAGGGGAGAACCTCCTGGATTTTCTCGAGTTGCGGCAGGTGCTCTCGACTTACGACGGGGGACCTCAGGCACCCGCTTTGGTGGCCTCAGGATAGGCCAGTCCCCATGCGAGTTGTCGGGGGCCTCTCGGGATTCCTCTCCCCTCGATGCCGGGGCCTAAGATCTTGTGTGGAGTGGTGCCGTAACCTGAGGATTCCTCTCCAGTGGGACATGGATCTTGGGGGTACTTCTGGAGTCTCCCCAGGGGAGTCAGTCCTCGTCTCGAGTGGGGGCATGCACGTGCTCTTTCCTCCCAAGCTCTAGCAGCAGTGTCACGCTTCCCTTCGCGGTGGATCAAGGGATCTGTGGCTTTCCCTCGAGGCTTTCCCACGAGGCTTTCCCACGTGGCTTTGCCACAGGGCTGTCCCACGTGCCACCGTGTGTGAGTCGATCCTCAGCTTGAAAAGTCGAGGCAGTGCAGGGAAAACAGGTTTCCCTGGAATGGACTGAGACATCTGGGGGACTCTGGGAATGGTGGCACGACCCTGGAATTCCTCTCGCCTCTCCTGTGTTGAGCGCCTCCTCTTGAAATGCGACAGGAAAGCCACGAATTCTTTCCCGATCACGCAGGGAAAGGATCCCTCCTCTCGAGATAGGAGGCGGACTCGGGGCTCCTCTGGATGTGGGCAGAACTCTGGTGCTTCCTCTCGAGTGGAGACGGGTATGTCGGGGAACTTCTTGAGTTGCAGCAAGGGTGTGAAGGACCCTTGGAAGTTCCAGAGGTTAGGTGTGATTAGCCTCGAGAAGCCTCAGCGGAAATGGGCCTCATCTCGCCTGGAGGGGAGAACCTCCTGGATTTTGTCGAGTTGCTGCAGGTGCTCTCGACTTACGACGGGGACCTCAGGGACCCGCTCTAGTGGCCTCAGGAAAGGCCAGTCCCCATGCGAGTTGCTAGGGCGCCTCTAGGGATTCCACTCCTGTCGATGGCGGGGCCTAAGATCTTGTGTGGAGTCGGTGCCGTAACCTGAGCATTCCTCTCCAGTGCCTACATGGATCTTGGGGTACTTCTGGAGTCTCCCCAGGGGAGTCAGACCTCGTCTCGAGTGGGGGCATGCACGTGCGCTTTCCTCCCGAGCTGTAGCAGCAGTGTCACCCTTCCCTTCGAGTGGATCAAGGGATCTGTGGCTTACCCTCGAGGCTTTCCCACGAGGCTTTCCCACGAGGCTTTCCCACAGGGCTGTCCCAGGTGCCACCGTGGTGTGACTCGATCCTCGGCTTGAAAGTCGACGCAGTGCAGGGAAAACAGTTTTCCCTGGAATGGACTGAGACATCTGGGGGACTCTGGGAATGGTGGCATGACCCTTGAGTTCTTCTCGCCTTTCCTGTGGAGAGCGCCTCCTCTTGAGATGCGACCGAACTCTGGGAATTCTTTCCCAACCACGCAGGGAAAGGATCCCTCCTCTCGAGCTAGGAGGCAGAAACGGGGCTCCTCTGGATGTGGGCCAGAACTCTCGTGTTTCCTCTCGAGTGTAGACGGGTATGTCGGGGAACTTCTTGAGTTGCAGCAAGGGTGTGAAGGACCCTTTGGAAGTTCCAGAGGTTAGGTATGATTAAGCCTCGAGACACCTCAGCGGAAATGGGCCTCATCTCGCCTGGAGGGGAGAACCTCCTGGATTTTCTCGAATTGCGGCAGGTGCTCTCGACTTATGACGGGGACCTCAGGGACCCGCTCTGGTGGCTCAGGAAAGGCCAGTCCCCATGCGAGTAGCTCCGGGGCCTCTCGGGGATTCCTCTCCCATGGATGCCGTGGCCTAAGACCTTGTGTGGAGTTCTTGCCGGAACCTGAGGATTCCTCTCCAGTGCCGACAGGAATCTTGGGGTACTTCTGGAGTCTTCCGAGGGGCGTTAGTTCTCGTCTCGAGTGGGGGGCATGCACGTGCGCTTTCCTCCCGAGCTGTAGCAGCAGTGTCACGCTTCCCTTCGCGTGGATCAAGGGATCTGTGACTTTCCCTCGAGGCTTTCCACGAGGCTTTCCCTCGAGGCTTTCCCACAGGGCTATCTCAAGTGCCACTGTGGTGTCAGTCGATCCTCGGCTTGAAATTCGAGGAATTGCAGGGAAAAAAGTTTTTCCGGGGAATGGACTGAGACACCTGGGGTACTCTGGGAATGGTGGCACGTCCCTGGAGTTCCTCTCGCCTTTCTTGTGGAAAGCACCTCCTCTTGAGATGTGTCGGGATGGCCGGGAAATCTTTCCCGACCACGCAGGAAACGGATCCCTCCTCTCGAGCTATGAGGCGGAAACGGGGCTCCTCTGGATGTGGGGGTGGGACTATCGTGCTTCCTCTCGGAGTGGTGACGGCTATGTCGGGGAACTTCTTGAGTTGCCAGCAAGGGTGGGAAGGACCCTTTGGAAGTTTAGAGGTTAGGTGTGATTAGCCTGGTGACGCCTCAGAGGAAATGGGCCTCAACTCGCCTGGAGGGGAGAACTTCCTGGATTTTGCGAGTAGCGGCAGGAGCTTTCGACGTACGTCGGGGACCTCAGGGACCCGCTCTGGTAGCCTCAGGAAAGGCCAGTCCCCATGCGAATTATTGGGGAGCCTGTCTGGATTCCTCTCTCGTCGATGCTGGGGCCTAAGTCCTTGTGTGCAGTCGGTGCCGCAAACTGAGGATTCCTCTCCAGTGCTGACATGGATCTTGGGGTACTTCTGGAGTTTCCCCAGGGGAGTCAGTCCTCGTCTCAAGTGGAGAAATGCACGTGCGCTTTGCTCCCGAGCTGTAGCAGCAGTGTCATGCTTCCCTTCGCGTGGATCAAGGGATCTGTGGCTTTCCCTGGAGTCTTTCCCATGAGGCTTTCCCACAGGGCTATTCCACTTGCCACCATGGTGTGAGTCGATATTCGGCGTGAAAGTCGAACCAGTGCAGGGAAAACAGGAACCTCCTTCCCCACAGTAGGGGATACACTGTCCCCTTGGGCGGTATCTCCAGGGCACTCACGCTGGGGGTTGCCCGCGGACGTGCGGCCTCAGGCTCCACGTGAGAAAAGCCCCCAAATGGCATTAGCTGCCAGTCCAGACGCTGGCCCTCAGGTCTCTGGCCGGAGCCTTGGGCTCCAGGCAACTCAAAGCCCTCAGCGGTGGCACTCTGGGACTGCTAGGAAAGGATGCCAAGAGCCCACGGAGGAGTTGGGGAGGGGGCATGGGGAAACGGAGCGAGGACAGCGAGGCATCTAGGTGGAGGCGCTGGAGAGAGCGTCTGGTGTCCCGGAATGCCTCGGAGGAGCCAGCGGGGACAGTCGAGGACCAGGGACCTGTGGAATGTGAAAAGGCGGGAAATCCCAGAGCAAGGCAGGCTGGGAAAGGGGGGCGTTGGTGGCCAATTCAAAGGGACCTAGGGGCGTTTCCTGGGTGGTGAGTTCCCTTGGCACTGCTGAGGGCCCCTGATTGATCCACTCGGGGTTGAACCCACCCCCCGCTGCGAGGGAGGGCCACAAACCAAAGCCCCCGAACTGCCCGCCCACCCCAACGGGGATCTTGGCGGTCCAGGGCACAGCCGTGCCCGGGAAAAGCCCACTCGCTCCACGGGACTCCGTCCCAGGGTCTCTGCTTGGAAAGAGGCCGGGGCGGCCCCCTCCATCTACCCACCCAAACCCTATTGACGTCAATGGTGGCGGAGACGCTCCCGTTCTCCAGAGTCCTGAGCTGCTGGGTCCCCGCCCACTCGGCCAGCAGTCTGCAGCGTGCCCGTGTGCCTCTCCCACCATGGCTTCGTCCGGCTCCTCCAGCACCTCAAGCGGTACGTTTGCCCTCGGTCCCTTTGGTCGGATCACATCTCAGTGGATTTGCGGGTGGCCTGGGCAAGGGCTCTCGGCCAATGTGTTGACCCCCCTCCCACCCGAGAACGGCTGGGACCCATCAGCCAGGCCCGGGGTTCCGAGGCGTCAGGTGTGCCCAAATTCGGAGGGCGTGGCATCGTTCGTTCATCTTGCTCCTTTGGCACACACATGGCTTCTCCGTTCTCTTTTCTGGGAAGACAGTGTTGTTTCAGGGGCGTGCTGCGGGGGCGGGGGCCGGGTGGGGTGGTGGGAGGGTGCTTTGCTGGGATGAGGCCCTTTATCCTCACATCTTCATGTGGGAATGGGAGTCGGGGAGCTCGGTGGCCTTGCTGCCTTCAGTGGCTTCCTCTGCACAGGGACTAGTGGCTTCTGCCTTTTGTCAGGCGTTACGGGGTTTGGGCTTCGCTTTGGTGGCCTTGGCCTTTGCCTTGGCCTGGGCCTTGGCCTTGCCCTTGCGTTGCCGTTGCCCTTGCCTTTGGTCTTGGGCTTGGCCTTGCCCTGCCCTTGACTTGAACTTGACCTTGACCTTGAACTTGACCTTGACCTTGAACTTGACCTTGACCTTGAACCTTGAACTTGAACTTAACTTGACCTTGACTTGACTTGAACTTGAACTGACTTGACTTGAACTTGACTTGAACTTGAACTTGAACCTTGAACTTGAACTTGATCTTGACCTTGAACATTGAACTTGAACTTGAACTTGAACTTGAACTTGAACTTGACTTGACTTGAACTTGACCTTGACCTTGAACTTGAACTTGAATTTGAACTTCAACTTGAACTTGTCCTTGACCTTGAACTTCAACTTGAACTTGAACTTGACTTGAACTTTGACCTTGAACTTCACTTTGAACTTGAACTTGAGCTTGACCTTGAACTTGAACTTGACCCTGAACTTGACCTTGCCTTGAACTTGAAGTTGACCTTGAACTTGAACTTAAACTTCAACCTTGATCTTGAGCTTGAACTTGAACTTGAACTTGAACTTGACCTTGACCTTGACCTTGACCTTGAACTTGACCTTGACCTTGACCAACAACGGAGACCTCGAGATTTGCTCAGAGCACCGGAGGTCCAGAAGCAGGGCCCTGTATCTCCCCTTCCCTTTGTGATCATTGCAAAGACATTCCTAGCTGATAGCGGGAGTGCCCCTGAAGAAGCAAGCAGTGGAGTGTGTTTGACACGACTGTGTGCCTTCCTGGCCTCAGCTCCACAAGGGGCCCTTTCCTCTCGAAGTAGGCCCCATGTCCCCTTGGGGAGGTGTCATGCCTCTTTTCTCCTCACTGCCAAAGGGTGGAGCCAAGCTCGCTCTGTCAGAGGTACAAAAACAGCAATTGAATGGATTTTCAAGCTCTTGCTAGGCTGCACCCTTTCAGGGCCCACTTTACTGAAACAGGTGCTCTGTGGCCCCTGGTTGGGTATGCAGGTTCACAAACAGGGTGAGATCCTGTCCAAGCCAAGAATTTTCCTGAAAGACCTAGGCTCACTAGAGCTCTCCTCCAGAGCAAAGGGGATAGAGGAGATGTATGGAGGAGTCTTTGCCTTTGCCTGTGAGTGTGGGGCTACTCCCTACGGCCCAAGCTCAGGGATAACTGCCTCTAAGAAAGGAATGGCAAGAAGCGCTATTCTTGGAGGTTGGGACAGGGAGTTCGCAGCATGTGGGGGAAAGAAAGACTTCTTCGGGGAAGAAGAGGCAACCACCGGGGGTGTGTTTGCAAGCCTCTATTTGAAGGAACAGGGTTTGCTTATACAACTCAAGACCTCCAGATCTGCTCCGAGGACTGAAGTTCCAGAGACAGGGCCATGTATCTCCCCTTCCCTTGAGATCCTTGCAAAGA
>NW_017198857.1:0-7544 GCF_001704415.2 Capra hircus | reverse complement strand
TTGTGGAAACCTCGTGGGAAAGCCTCGAGGGAAAGCCACAGATCCCTTTATCCAAGGAAGGGGAAGCGTGACACTGCTGCTCAGCTCGGGAGGAAAGCGCAAGTGCAAGCCCCCATCGAGACGAGGACTGACTCCCCTGGGGAGACTCCAGAAATACCCAAGATCCATGTCAGCACTGGAGAGGAATCCTCAGGTTCCTTCACCGACTCCACACAAGGTCTTAGGCCCTGGCATCGACGGAGAGGAATCCCGAGATGCCCCCGAGCAACTCGCTGGGGACTGGCCTTTCCTGAGGCCACCAGAGCGGGTCCCTGAGGTCCCGTCATAAGTCGAGAGCACCTGCCGCAACTCGAGAAAATCCAGGAGGTTCTCCCTCCAGGCGAGATGAGGCCCATTTCCCCTGAGCGTCTCGAGGCTAATCACACCTAACCTCTGGAACTTCCAAAGGGTCCTTCACACCCTTGCTGCAACTCAAGAAGTTCCCGACATACCCGTCTCCACTCGAGAGGAAGCACGAGAGTCCCGCCCACATCCAGAGAGAGCCCGTTTCCGCCTCCTAGCTCGAGAGGAGGATCCTTTCCCTGCGTGGTCGGGAAAGAATTCCCGGCGTTCCCGTCGCATCTCAAGAGGAGGCGCTCTCCACAGGAAAGGCGAGAGGAACTCCAGGGTCGTGCCACCATTCCCAGAGTCCCCAGATGTCTCAGTCCATTCCAGGGAAACCTGTTTTCCCTGCACTGCCTCGACTTTCAAGCCGAGGATCGACTCACACCACGGTGGCACGTGGGACAACCCTGTGGGAAAGCCTCGTGGAAAGGGAAAGCCTCGAGGGAAAGCCACAGATCCCTTGATCCACGCGAAGGGAAGCGTGACACTGCTGCTACAGCTCGGGAGGAAAGCGCACGTGCATGCCCCCACTCGAGACGAGGACTGACTCCCCTGGGGAGACTCCAGAAGTACCCAAGATCCATGTCAGCACTGGAGAGGAATCCTCAGGTTCCGGCCGACTCCACACAAGGTCTTAGGCCCCGGCATCGACGGGAGAGGAATCCGAGAGGCCCCGAGCAACTCGCATGGGGACTGGCCTTTCCTGAGGCCACCAGAGCGGGTCCCTGAGGCCCCGTCAGTCGAGAGCACCTGCCGCAACTCGAGAAAATCCAGGAGGTTCTCCCTCCAGGCGAGATGAGGACCATTTCCGCTGAGGCGTCTCGAGGCTAATCACACCTAACCTCTGGAACTTCCAAAGGGTCCTTCACACCCTTGCTGCAACTCAAGAAGTTCCCGACATACCCGTCTCCACTCGAGAGGAAGCACGAGAGTCCCGCCCACATCAGAGGAGCCCCGTTTCCGCCTCCTAGCTCGAGAGGAGGGATCCTTTCCCTGTGTTCGGAAAGAATTCCCGGCATTCCCGTCGCATCTCAAGAGGAGGCGCTCCACAGGAAAGGCGAGAGGAACTCCAGGGTCGTGCCACCATTCCCAGAGTCCCCAGATGTCTCAGTCCATTCCAGGGAAACCTGTTTTCCCTGCACTGCCTCGACTTTCAAGCCGAGGATCGACTCACACCACGGTGGCACGTGGGACAGCCTGTGGGAAAGCCTCGTGGGAAAGGCCGAGGGAAAGCCACAGATCCCTTGATCCACGCGAAGGGAAGCGTGACACTGCTGCTACAGCTCGGGAGGAAAGCGCACGTGCATGCCCCCACTCGAGACGAGGACTGACTCCCCTGGGGAGACTCCAGAAGTACCCCAAGATCCATGTCAGCACTGGAGAGGAATCCTCAGGTTCCGGCACCGACTCCACACAAGTCTTAGGCCCGGCATCGACGGAGAGGAATCCGAGAGGCCCCGAGCAACTCGCATGGGGACTGGCCTTTCCTGAGGCCACCAGAGCGGGTCCCTGAGGTCCCCGTCGTAAGTCGAGAGCACCTGCGCAACTCGAGAAAATCCAGGAGGTTCTCCCCTCCAGGCGAGATGAGGCCCATTTCCGCTGAGGCGTCTCGAGGCTAATCACACCTAACTCTGAACTTCCAAAGGGTCCTTCACACCCTTGCTGCAACTCAAGAAGTTCCCCGACATACCCGTCTCCACTCGAGAGGAAACGAGTCCCGCCCACATCCAGAGGAGCCCCGTTTCCGCCTCCTAGCTCGAGAGGAGGGATCCTTTCCCTGCGTGGTCGGGAAAGAATTCCAGCATCTCAAGAGGAGGCGCTCTCCACAGGAAAGGCGAGAGGAACTCCAGGGTCGTGCCACCATTCCCAGAGTCCCCCAGATGTCTCAGTCCATTCCAGGAACCTGTTTTCCCTGCACTGCCTCGACTTTTCGACTTTCCAGGGACCTCGACGAGGCTTTCCCACAGGGCTGTCCACGTGCCACCGTGGTGTGAGTCGATCCTCGGCTTGAAAGTCGAGGCAGTGCAGGGAAAACAGGTTTCCCTGGAATGGACTGAGACATCTGGGGACTCTGGGAATGGTGGCACGACCCTGGAGTTCCTCTCGCCTTTCCTGTGGAGAGCGCCTCCTCTTGAGATGCGAACGGGAACGCCGGGAATTCTTTCCCGACCACGCAGGGCAAAGGATCCCTCCTCTCGAGCTAGGAGGCGAAACGGGGCTCCTCTGGATGTGGGTCGGGACTATCGTGCTTCCTCTCGAGTGGAGACGGGTATGTCGGGGAACTTCTTGAGTTGCAGCAAGGTGTGTGAAGGACCCTTTGGAAGTTCCAGATGTTAGGTGTGATTAGCCTCGAGACGCCTCAGCGGAAATGGGCCTCATCTCGCTTGAAGGGGAGAACCTCCTGGATTTTCTCGAGTTGCAGCAGGTGCTCTCGACTTAAGACGTGGACCTCAGGGACCCGCTCTAGTGGCCTCAGGAAAGGCCAGTCCCCATGCGAGTTGCTCGGGGGCCTCTCAGGATTCCTCTCCCGTCTATGCCGGTGCCTAAGAACTTGTGTGGAGTCGGTGCCGGAACCTGAGCATTCCTCTCCAGTGCTGACATGGATCTTGGGGTACTTCTGGAGTCTCCCCAGGGGAGTTAGTCGTCGTCTTGAGTGGGGGCATGCAAGTGAGCTTTCCTCCCGAGCTGTAGCAGCAGTGTCACGCTTCCCTTCGCGAGGATCAAGGGATCTGTGGCTTTCCCTCAAGGCTTTCCCAGCGATGCTTTCCCACGAGGCTTTCCCACAGGGCTGTCCCACGTGCCACCGTGGTGTGAGTCGATCCTCGGCTTGAAAGTGGAGGCAGTGCAGGGAAAACAGGTTTCCCTGGAATGGACTGAGACATCTGGGGGACTCTGGAATGGTGGCACGACCCTGGAGTTCCCTCGCCTTTCCTGTGTTGAGCGCCTCCTCTTGAGTTGCGACGGGAATGCCGGGCATTCTTTCCCGAACAAACAGGGAAAGGATCCCTCCTCTCGAGCTAGGAGGGGGAATCGGGGCTCCTCTGAATGTGGGCGGGACTCTCATGCTTCCTCTCGAGTGGAGACGGGTATGTTTGGGATCTTCTTGAGTTGCAGCAAGGGTGTGAAGGACCCTTTGTAAGGTCCAGAGGTTAGGTGTGATTAGCCTTGAGACACCTCAGTGGAAATGGTCCTCATCTCGCCTGGAAGGGAGAACCTCCTGGATTTTCTCGAGTTGCGGCAGGTGCTCTCGACCCACGACGGGGCCCTCAGGGACCCGCTCTGGTGGCCTCAGGAAAGGCCAGTCCCCATGCAAGTTGTACGGGACCTCTCGGGATTCCTCTCCCGTCGGTGCCGGGGCCAAGGCCTTGTGTGGAGTCGGTTCCGGAACCTGAGGATTTCTCTCCAGTGCTGACATGGATCTTGGGGTACTTCTGGAGTCTCCCCAGGGGAGTCAGTCCTCGTCTCGAGTGGGGGCATGCACGTGCGCTTTCCTCCCGAGCTGTAGCAGCAGTTCACGCTTCCCTTCGCGAGGATCAAGGGATCTGTGGCTTTCCCTCGAGGCTTTCCCACGAGGCTTTCCCACGAGGCTTTCCCACAGGGTTGTCCCACGTGCCACCGTGGTGTGAGTCGATCCTCGGCTTGAAAGTCGAGGCAGTGCAGGGAAAACAGGTTTCCCTGGAATGGACTGAGACATCTGGGGGACTCTGGGAATGGTGGCATGACCCTGGAGTTCCTCTCGCCTTTCCTGTGGAGAGCGCCTCCTCTTGAGATGCGACGGGAACGCCGGGCATTCTTTCCCGACCACGCAGGGAAAGGATCTCTCCTCTCGAGCAAGGAGGCGGAAACGCGGCTCCTCTGGATGTGGGCGGGACTCTCGTGACTCCTCTCGAGTGGAGACGGGTATGTCCGGGAACTTCTTGAGTTGCAGCAAGGGTGTGAAGGACCCTTTGGAAGTTCCAGAGGTTAGGTGTGATTATCCTTGAGACGCTTCAGGGGAAATGGTCCTCATGTCGCCTGGAGGGGAGAACCTCCTGGATTTTCTCGAGTTGCGGCAGGTGCTCTCGACTTATGACGCGGACCTCAGGGACCCGCTCTGGTGGCCTCAGGAAAGGCCAGTCCCCAGCGAGTTGGTCGGGGGCATCTCGGGATTCCTCTCTTGTCGATGCCAGGGCCTAAGACCTTGTGTGGAGTCGGTGAAGGAACCTGAGGATTCCTCTCCAGTGCTGACATGGATCTTGGGAGTATTGCTGGAGTCTCCCCAGGGGAGTCAGTCCTCGTCTCGATTGGGGGCTTGCACTTGCGCTTTCCTCCCGAGCTGTAGCAGCAGTGTCACGCTTCCCTTCCCTTGGATAAAGGGGATCTGTGGCTTTCCCTCGAGGCTTTCCCACGAGGTTTCCCACAAGGCTTTCCCACAGGGATGTCCCACGAGCCACCGTGGTGTGAGTCGATCTTCGGCTTGAAAGTCGAGGCAGTGCAGGAAAACAGGTATCCTGAATGGACTGAGACATCTGGGGACTCTGGGAATGGTGGCAGACCCTGGAGTTCCTCTCGCCTTTCCTGTGGTGAGCGCCCCTGCCCATCTCCAGGAGCCCTCCCCGAGCAGAGGAACTCCAGGTCGTGCACATTCCAGAGTCCGCCAGATGTCTCAGTCCATTCAGGGATACTGTTTCCTGCACTGCCTCGACTTTCAAGCGAAGATCGACTCACACACGGTGGGTCGTGGACATCCCTGTGGAAGCCTGTGGGAACTCGTGGGAAGCTCGAGGAAAGCCACAGATCCCTTTATCCAAGGGAAGGGAAGCGTGACACTGCTTGCTACAGCTCGGGAGGAAAGCGCAAGTGCAAGCCCCAATCGAGACGAGGACTGACTCCCCTGGGGAGACTCCAGCAATACTCCAAGATCCATGTCAGCACTGGAGAGGAATCCTCAGGTTCCTTCACCGACTCCACACAAGGTCTTAGGCCCTGCATCGACAAGAGAGGAATCCCGAGATGCCCCCGACCAACTCGCTGGGGACTGGCCTTTCCTGAGGCCACCAGAGCGGGTCCCTGAGGTCCGCGTCATAAGTCGAGGAGCACCTGCCGCAACTCGAGAAAATCCAGGAGGTTCTCCCCTCCAGGCGACATGAGGACCATTTCCGCTGAAGCGTCTCAAGGATAATCACACCTAACCTCTGGAACTTCCAAAGGGTCCTTCACACCCTTGCTGCAACTCAAGAAGTTCCCCGGACATACCCGTCTCCACTCGAGAGGAGTCACGAGAGTCCCGCCCACATCCAGAGGAGCCGCGTTTCCGCCTCCTTGCTCGAGAGGAGAGATCCTTTCCCTGCGTGGTCGGGAAAGAATGCCCGGCGTTCCCGTCGCATCTCAAGAGGAGGCGCTCTCCACAGGAAAGGCGAGAGGAACTCCAGGGTCGTGCCACCATTCCCAGAGTCCCCCAGATGTCTCAGTCCATTCCAGGGAAACCTGTTTTCCCTGCACTGCCTCGACTTTCAAGCCGAGGATCGACTCACACCACGGTGGCACGTGGGACAACCCTGTGGGAAAGCCTCGTGGGAAAGCCTCGTGGGAAAGCCTCGAGGGAAAGCCACAGATCCCTTGATCCTCGCGAAGGGAAGCGTGAACTGCTGCTACAGCTCGGGAGGAAAGCGCACGTGCATGCCCCCACTCGAGACGAGGACTGACTCCCCTGGGGAGACTCCAGAAGTACCCAAGATCCATGTCAGCACTGGAGAGAAATCCTCAGGTTCCGGAACCGACTCCACACAAGGCCTTGGCCCCGGCACCGACGGGAGAGGAATCCCGAGAGGTCCCGTACAACTTGCATGGGGACTGGCCTTTCCTGAGGCCACCAGAGCGGGTCCCTGAGGGCCCGTCGTGGGTCGAGAGCACCTGCCGCAACTCGAGAAAATCCAGGAGGTTCTCCCTTCCAGGCGAGATGAGGACCATTTCCACTGAGGTGTCTCAAGGCTAATCACACCTAACCTCTGGAACCTTACAAAGGGTCCTTCACACCCTTGCTGCAACTCAAGAAGATCCCAAACATACCCGTCTCCACTCGAGAGGAAGCATGAGAGTCCCGCCCACATTCAGAGGAGCCCCGATTCCCCCTCCTAGCTCGAGAGGAGGGATCCTTTCCCTGTTTGTTCGGGAAAGAATGCCCGGCATTCCCGTCGCAACTCAAGAGGAGGCGCTCAACACAGGAAAGGCGAGGGGAACTCCAGGGTCGTGCCACCATTCCCAGAGTCCCCCAGATGTCTCAGTCCATTCCAGGGAAACCTGTTTTCCCTGCACTGCCTCCACTTTCAAGCCGAGGATCGACTCACACCACGGTGGCACGTGGGACAGCCCTGTGGGAAAGCCTCGTGGGAAAGCATCGCGGGAAAGCCTTGAGGGAAAGCCACAGATCCCTTGATCCTCGCGAAGGGAAGCGTGACACTGCTGCTACAGCTCGGGAGGAAAGCTCACGTTGCATGCCCCCACTCGAGACGACGGACTAACTCCCCTGGGGAGACTCCAGAAGTACCCCAAGATCCATGTCAGCACTGGAGAGGAATGCTCAGGTTCCGGCACCGACTCCACACAAGTTCTTAGCACCGGCATAGACGGGAGAGGAATCCGAGAGGCCCCCGAGCAACTCGCATGGGGACTGGCCTTTCCTGAGGCCACCAGAGCGGGGTCCCTGAGGTCCCGTCGTAAGTCGAGAGCCTGCCGCAACTCGAGAAAATCCAGGAGGTTCTCCCCTTGGCGAGATGAGGCCCATTTCCGCTGAGGCGTCTCGAGGCTAATCACACCTAACTCTGGAACTTCCAAAGGGTCCTTCACACCCTTGCTGCAACTCAAGAATTCCCGACATACCCGTCTCCACTCGAGAGGAAGCACGAGTCCCGCCCACATCCAGAGGAGCCCCGTTTCCGCCTCCTAGCTCGAGAGGAGGGATCCTTCCCTGCGTGGTCGGAAAGAATCCCGTGCATCTCAAGAGGAGGCGCTCTCCACAGAAAGGCGAGAGGAACTCCAGGGTCGTGCCACCATTCCAGAGTCCCCCAGATGTCTCAGTCCATTCCAGGGAAACCTGTTTTCCCTGCACTGCCTCGACTTTCAAGCCGAGGATCGGTTCACAGTACGCAGTGTCACTGGATCAAGATCTTCCCTCGAGGCTT
>NW_017198856.1:0-19684 GCF_001704415.2 Capra hircus | reverse complement strand
CTGATTATTAAATTGTTTAGTAAAGAGCCATCAAACAAAATTCCATTAACAAACAACTTGATGCTTTTCAAATGTTTGATGATGATTGGCAGATTGCTATAGGAAATTATTGTGGTCAAATCTTGCATCATTTACCCTCACATGCTTTGTTAATTCAAAAATTAAAAAAGGATAATTTAAATATAGTTTTTCCTCCATCAGATTTTACAACATGTTCTCTTTGTAATAAGTTAAATGCTGATTTGTTTGGAACTATAAGATGTAAAACCGTTGATAAAGTGAAAAGATCTCCTCCAGATAACAAAAGATCCTGACCCAGAATTTACTGCGGGTCGAGGAAGTGTTTATGTTTTTTTCACAGGGTGCAGATTCGTCAATTTGGATCCCGGACAGACTGATTCGCCACAAAAGAAAAAGGGAACTTCTCTGCCGCCACCGCCGCGGGAAACAGCCGCACCGAAAGCCAAGGGCGGGCCAGCCTTACTGACTGATGGGACCTAGTGCTCCGCCAGCGTCCATCTGCGAAACTATGGGATAGAGACTTGATGGGAAAAGGAGATGTATGGGAACTGTAAACTATTTGCTCAAATTTTCGTGTAGCTTGGCAGCCACGCGCGATGGCAGAAGGAGGCAAAAGAAACATCAAGATCCCGGCGGGACTAACAGCTGCTGCAGCGCAAACTCCAACCAGAAAATGACTCTATTTACTCTATTTTGGCTTGTCTATCCTCTCCTTATGTTCTTCTTTTCACCAATGATTCCAAAAACTTAATGTACCTAATGGTAGCAACTTGTGAACCATGGATGTTTTTCATCTGGTTTAACTCCTCAAAGTAATGTATGCTCTTTTGTGGTTTTAAAGATGTCCTGTAACTGTAACAACTTATTGATATGATAATTATGTTCTTGCTGTGTTACAACAACTGTTATTGTTACTATGACAGCAATCATTGACTCAACAAGTGTAAATGCCCCAATATGTTAAAAAATCAAGTTTTAGGTGTTTTGGAACAGCTCAGATATTAGTTTAGACTTGGGGAAACTTCATAATCAGATTCAGACTTGGAACACTCCCGATTAGATTTTACCACCGCAGGAGAAGCCAATGACTTTCTCCACACTTTCTCTAACTTCATTTCTGGAAAGACTATTCTGTCAACTGTTTATAATCTTGCTCCTCGTAATCATTCTTTCCCTGTATTGTCTAGATTCTTCAGCAGAACATTTGGAATCTCGCGATCGGAACTGCACCTGATTTTAAAATTAATTAATTAATTAATTAAAATGGAAAAGGGTGAGATGCCGGGAGCCAGTGTGAGGAAGCCCGCCCATGACAAGGTCATGAGGAAGGAAGCTGACATACACAAGGCGTGCTCAGACTTAGGGACCCCTCTGGAAATTCCTAAGCATGTACCCCAACAAAAATCTGCCAGCTTTTGTGCTCTGCTTTTCCACTCCTTTTGACATTTTCTGGAAAAAGTCAATTCAGGGCTTCAGTCTTCTGCATTTGAAAGAGTGTTTCAATCTAAAAACCCCTCTGATGGCTTTCTAGCCTGCCTGCAGGACTCATACAGCTGCGCATGTGATTGTTTGAGGCCTGCTGACCGCAGGAGGCAAAGGAAGCTTAAAACATCCTAGGAATGTAGGGGCTTCTGAAGAGTCTAAATCTTTAGAATAGGACTGATGAAAAGTTTCATTTGTTGAGTCAATGCTTGCTGCCAAATTTTCATATCTTTATTTTCAGATATAGTTGGCGTATAGAAAAACAAGTAGTAGACCTGGTATTAGCAACATTAGATCTTTGAGTTAAGTACCTTCTTTGTTATATCCCACGGCACGTTTGTTCTATAGAGATGTAACTTTAATGCTTTAAGGAGATGCAGACTTAAAAAAAAAAAACACACTTCAGGGGAAACAAAATTAACATTCATTAAGGAAGAGAGCCAAAAAGTGTTAACAAAGCCTCTTGGCCAGAAGATAATGTAAATCACCTGAGACCTTTTGTATACAAAATGATATACAGAAAGAATCTGGGTTGCGAACGCTACATAATTTTGTGTTACCATTGATCTCTGTGTATCAAAGGCCTTCTGAACAATAAAGGAGGGGGCCAGTTTCTCGGGCCAGCTTCTCGAACTAGTCTCTCGGCCTGGTTTCTTGGGACTCTGGCTCCCCCCGTGATTTTCTCTCTCTTTTCTTCTCTCCCTTCCCTCTCTCTGCTCTTTAACTTCAGGCTGAATCTCCACCTGGGGCGCGGAGGCTCGCCAGGTTACTTACTTGCCCTGGCTGTTAAGACCCGCACGAAAGGGAGCTTAAGGCGAGGCACCCTTAGATACTAGAGCGGGCGCCGGTGTCCCAAAGTAGATGGTGCAAATTCCTTGTCTGGAATTTTATTGGCCTTCCCCGTACACCAAGCTATTCAGCCCTCTTCCTCCACTTAAATCTTCCTACTACACTACAGTTTCTTAATCTAATCTTATATTAATAAATAAAGAAGTCTTACCATGCCAACACCGTCCACCCTTAGAATTCCCTGGATCCACCGGGCTGGACGCCGGCACCGTCGAGTGTATGAAGGGATCTGTGGTTCTCCCTCCAGGCTTTCCCACGTGGCTTTCCCAGGAGGCATTCCCACAGGGCTGTCCCACGTGCCACCGTGGTGTGAGTCGATCCTCGGCGTGAAAGTCGAGGCAGTGCAGGGAAACAGGTTCCTCATGAAATGGACTGAGACATCTGGGGGACTCTTGGAATGATGGCACGACACTGGAGTTCCTCTCGCCTTTCCTGTGGAGAGCGCCTCCTCTTGAGATGCATCGGGAACGCCAGGAAATCTTTCCCGAGGAGGCGGGGAAAGGATGCCTCATCTCGAGGTACGAGGGGGAAATGGGGCTCCTCTCTATGTGGGCACAATCCTCGTGTTTCCTCTCGGGTGGGAACGGGTATGTCGGGGAACATCTTGAGTTGCAGCAAGGGTGTGAAGGACCCTTTGGACGTTCCAGAATTTCGCTGTGATTAGCCTCGATATGCCTTCAATGGAAACGGCCTCATCTCGCCTGGAGGGGAAAACCTCCTGGATTTTCTTGAGTTGCGGCAGGTGCTCTCTACTTACGACGGGGACCTCAGGGACCCGATCTGGTGGCCTAAGGAAAGGCCAGTCCCCATGCGAGCTGCTAGGGGGCCTCTTGGGATTCCTCTCCCGTTGATGCCGGGGCCTAAGACCTTGTGTCGAGTCAGTGCCAGAACCTGAGGATTCCTCTCCAGTGCTGACATTTATCTGAGGGTACTTCTGGAGTCTCCACGGGGGAGTTAGTCCTCGGCTCGAGTCAGGGAATGCACGAGCGCTTTCCTCCCGAGCTGTAGTAGCAGAGTCACGCTTCCCGTCGCATGGATCAAGGGATCTGTGGCTTTCCCTCAAGGCTTTCCCACGAGGCTTTCCCTCGAGGCTTTCCCACAGGGCTGTCCCACATGCCATTGTGGAGTGAATCGATCCTCGGCGTGAAAGTCGAGGCAGTGCAGGGAAAACAGGTTCCTCTGGAAAGGACTGAGACATCTGGGGACTCTGGGAATGGTGGCACGACCCTGGAGTTCCTCTCGCCTTTCCTGTGGAAAGGGTCTTCTCTTGAGAATGGACAGGAACGCTGGGAATTCTTTCCGGACCACGCAGGGAAAGGATCCCTCATCTCGAGCTACAAGGCAGAAACGGGGCTCCTCTGGATGTCGGCGGGACCCTCATGCTTCCTCTGGAGTGGAGACGGGTATGTTGGGGAACTTCTTGAGTTGCAGCAAGGGTGTGAAGGACTCTTTGGAATTTCCAGAGGTTAGATGTGAATAGCCTCGAGACGCCTCAGCGGAAATGGGCCTCATTTCGACTGGAGGGGAGAACCTCCTGGATTTTCTCGAGTTGCGGCAGGTGCTCTCGACTTATGACGGGGCCCTCCGGGACCCGTATGGTGTCATCAGGAAAGGCCAGTCCCCATGCGAGTTGCTAGGGGGACACTCCGGATTTCTCTCCCGTCGATGCTGGGGCCTAACACCTTGTGTGGAGTCGGGGCCGGAGCCTGAGGATGCCTCTGCAGTGCTGACATGGATCTTGAGGTACTTCTGCAGTCTCCACAGGGGAGACAGTCCTCGTCTCGAGTGGGCTCATGCACCTGCACTTTCCTTCCGAGCTGTAGCAGCAGTGTCATGCTTCCCTTCGCGTGGATCAAGGGATCTGTGGATTTCCCTCCAGGCTTTCCCACGAGGCGTTCCCACGATGCTTTCCCACAGGGCTGTCCCAAGTGCCACCGTGGTGGGAGTCGATCCTCGGCGTCAAAGCCGAGGCATTGCAGGGAAAACAGGTTCCTCTGGAATGAAATGAGGCATCTGAGGGCCTCTTGGAATGGTGACACGACCCTGGAATTCCTCTCGCATTTCCTGCGGAGAGTGCCTCCTCTTGAGATGCGATGGGAATGCCGGAATTCTTTCCCGAACAAGCAGGGAAAGGATCCCTCATGTCCAGCTGCGAGGCGGAAACGGGGCTCCTCTGGAAGCAGGCGGGACCCTCGTGCTTCCTCTCGAGTGGAGACGGGTACGTCGGAGAACTTCTTGACTTGCAACTAGGTTGTGAAGGACACTTTCGACATTCCAGAGGTTAGTTGTTCTTAGCCTCGAGACGCCTGAGCGGAAATGGGCCTCATCTCGCCTGGAGGGGAGAACCTCTTGGATTTTTTCGAGTTGCGGCAGGTGCTCTCGAGTTACAACGGAGACCTCAGGGACCCGCTCTGGTGACCTCAGGAAAGGCCAGTCCCCATGCGAGTTGCTACAGGGCCTCTCAGGATTCCTCTCCCTTCGATGCCGGGGCCAAAGACCTTGTGTGGAGTCGGGGCTGGAACCTGAGGATTCCTCTCCAGTACTGACATGGATCTTGGCGTAATTCTGGAGTCTCCCAAGGGGCGTCAGTCCTCGTCTCGAGTAGGGGCATGCACGTGCGCTTTCCTCCCGAGCTATAGCAGCAGTGTCATGCTTCCCGTCTCGTGGATCAAGGGATCTGTGGTTTCCCTCGAGTCTTTCCCGTGGGGCTTTCCCACAGTGCTATTCCACGTGCCACCATTGTGTGAGTCGATCCTCGGCGTTAAAGTCGAAGCAGTGCAGAGAAAACAGGAACCTCCTTCCCCACAGTAGGGGGTACACTGTCCCCTTGGGCTGGTTTCTCCAGGGCACTCGCGCTGGAGGGTTGCCAGTGGAGTTGCGGGCCTCAGGCTCCACATGAGAAAAGCCCCAAATGGCATTAGCTGTCAATCCAGAGGCTGGCCCCTCAGGTCTCTGGCCGGAGCCTTGGGCTCCAGGCAACTCACAGCCCTCGGGGGTGGCGCTCTGGGACTGCTGTAGGGAAAGGATGCCAAGAGCCCACGGAGGAGTTGGGGAGGGGGCAGGGGGGAAACGGAGGCGAGGACAGCGAGGGATCTAGGTGGAGGCGCTGGAGAGAGCGTCCGGTGTCCTGGAATGCCTTGGATGACCCAGCGGGGAACAGTCAAGGCCCAGGGACTTGTGGAATGTGAAAAGGCGGGAAACCCCAGAGCAAGGCAGGCTGGGGAAGGGGGCGTGGGCGGCCAGTTCAAAGGGACCTAGGGGCGTTTCCTAGGTGGTGAGCTCCCTTGGCACTGCTAAGGGCCCCTGATTGATCCACCCTGGGTTGATCCCACCCCCCTCGGCGAGGCAGGGCCACAAACCAAAGCCCCCGAAGTGCCCGCCCACCCCGACGAGGATCTTGGCAGTCCGGGGCACAGCCATGCCCGGGAAAAGCCCACTCGCTCCACGGGACTCCGTCCAGGGTCTCTGCTTGGAAAGAGGCCAGGGGCGGCCCCCTCCATCTACCCACCCAAACCCTATTGACGTCAATGGGGGCGGAGCCGCCTCCCGCTCTCCAGAGTCCTGAGCTGCTTGGTCCCCGCCCACTCGGCCAGCAGTCTGCAGCGTGCCCGTGTGCCTCTCCCACCATGGCTTTGTCCGGCTCCTCCAGCACCTCAAGCGGTACGTTTGCCCTCGGTCCCTGGGGTCGGATCACGTCTCAGGGGATTTGTGGGTGGCCCGGGCAAAGGCTCTCGGCCAACGTGTCGACCCCCCCCCGTCCGAGTACGGTGGGGACCCTTTGGCCGGGCCCGGCGTTCCGAGGCGTCAGGTGTGCCCAAGGTCGGAGGGCGTGGTATCGTTCGTTCATCTTGCTCCTTTGGCACACACATGGCTTCTCCGTTCTCTTTTCTGGGAAGACAGTGTTGTTTCAGGGGGCGTGCTGAGGGGGGCGTGGGCCGGGGTTGGGAGGTGGTTGGAGCGGGTGCTGTTTTGGGATGAGGCCCTTTATCCTCACATCTTCCTGTGGGAATGGGAGTCTGGGATCTCTGTGGCCTTGCTGCCTTCAGTGGCTTCCTCTGCACAGGGGCCTAGTGGCTTCTGCCTTCTGTCAGGCGTTACGGGCTTTGGGCTTCGCTTTGGGGGCTTAGGCCTTTGCCTTGGCCTGGGCCTTGGCCTTGCCCTTGGCGTTGCCCTTGCCCTTGCCTTGGCCGTGGGCTAGGCCTTGCCTTGCCTTGCCCTTGAACTTGAACTTGACCTTGACCTTGACCTTGACCTTGGACCTTGAACTTGAACTTGACCGTGAACTTGAACTTGAACTTGACCTTGACCTTGAACTTGAACTTGAACTTGAACTTGACCTTTACCTTGAACTTGAACTTGAATGTGAACTTGACCTTGAAGTTGAACTTGACCGTGAACTTGACCTTGAACTTGAACTTTGAACGTAAACTTGACCTTGAACTTGAACTTGACCTTGACCTTGAACTTGAACTTGAACGTGAACTTGACCTTGAACTTAAACTTGACCTTGAACTTGCGCTTGACTGTGAACTGAACTTGAATTTGACCTTGACCTTGACCTTGAACGCGACCTTGACCTTGACCAACAACGGGAGACCTCGAGATTTGCTCAGAACACCGGAGGTCCAGAGGCAGGGCCCTGTATCTCCCCTTCCCTTTGTGATCATTGCAAAGACATTCCTAGCTGATAGCGGGAGTGCCCCTGAAGAAGCAAGCAGTGGGAGTGTGTTTGACACGACTGTGTGCCTTCCTGGCCTCAACTCCACAAGGGGCCTTTCCTCTCGAAGTAGGCCCCATGTCCCCTTGGGGAGGGTGTCATGCCTCTTTTCTCCTCACTGCCAAAGGGTGGAGCCAAGCTCGCTCTGTCAGAGGTACAAAAACAGCAATTGAATGGATTTTCAAGCTCTTGCTAGGCTGCACCCTTTCAGGGCCCACTTTACTGAAACAGGTGCTCTGTGGCCCGTGGTTGGGTATGCAGGTTGACAAACAGGGTGAGATCCTGTCCAAGCCAAGAATTTTCCTGAAAGACCTAGGCTCACTAGAGCTCTCCTCCAGAGCAAAGGGGATAGAGGAGATGTATGGAGGAGTCTTTGCCTTTCCCTGTGAGTGTGGGGCTACTCCCTACGGCCCCAAGCTCAGGGATAACTGCCTCTAAGAAAGGAATGGCAAGAAGCGCTATTCTTGGAGGTTGGGACAGGGAGTTCGCAGCATGTGGGGAAAGAAAGACTTCTTCGGGGAAGAAGAGGCAACCACCGGGGGTGTGTTTGCAAGCCTCTATTTGGAAGGAACGGGTTTGCTTATACAACTCAAGACCTCCAGATCTGCTCAGAGGACTGAAGTTCCAGAGACAGGGCCATGTATCTCCCCTTCCCTTTGAGATCCTTGCAAAGACATTCCTAGCAGATCGTGGGAGTGCCCATGAAGAAGCAAGCAGCGGGAGTGTGCTTGACATCACTGGCTGCCTACCTGGGCTCAGCTCCTCAAGGGGCCTTTCTCTCCTGGTAGGCCCTATGTCCCCTTTGGGAGAGGGTGGTGCCCTCTTCCCTCCACACTGCCAAAGGGTGGAGGTGGAGCAAACTCGTTCTCTCCGAGGTAAAAAAAAGACAAATTGGATGTATTTTTAAGCTCTTGCTATGCTGCACCCCTCCAGGACCCGCTTGAGCAAAACAGGTGCCCTGTGGCCCCTAGGTCGGGTATGCAGGTTCACACACCGGGTGTGATCCCGTCAAAGCCAAGAATTTTCCTGACAGACCTAGGCTCACTAGAGCTCTCCTCCAGAGGAAAGGGGACAGAAAAGACGTGTGTGTGGAGGTGGCTCTGCCTTTCCAGGTCCCAATCTCAGGGATAACTGCCCCTAAGAACGGAACTGCTGCTGCTGCTAAGTTGCTTCAGTCGTGTTCGACTCTGTGCGACGCCATAGACGGTAGCCCACTAGGCTCCCCCGTCCCTGGGATTCTCCAGGCAAGAACAGTAAGTGGGTTGCCATTGCCTTCTCCAATGCATGAAAGTGAAAATGAAAGTGCAGTCGCTCAGTCGTGTCCGACCCTCAGCGACCCCACGGACTGCAGCCTACCAGGCTTCTCCGTCCATAGGATTTTCTGAAAGGAACTGCAAGAAGCGCTTTTCCAGGAGGCTGGGAAAGGGAGTTCGCAGGATGTGGGGAAAGAGAGCCTCCTTCGGGGAAGAATAGGCGGCCACTTGTTTTGTGTTGCAAACCTCTATTTGGAAGGAACAGGTTAGCTTATACAAAGGGAGACCTCCAGATCTGCTCAGAGGACCGAAGTTGCAGAGGCAGGTCGGTGTATTTTCCCTTCACTTTGCGATCCTTGCAAAGACATTCCTTGCTGATAGATGATTCAGCAAGGGCCTTTGAGACTGTTGTTTTCTTTCCTAGGTTCAAAGATTCCTTCAGTTCCTAATATAGATATCCTAGAAATTATGTGACATCCGTGAAAATCTGATATGTCCTGGTCAAATGCTGTCAGTTATAATTCCAGTTATCATATTAAAGCATTTCAAGTCGCAGCAGTGACCAGATTACATTGTCAATTTCTATTTAATCAGGTTTTAACCATGTCCTCTATGGTTTCACACTGATGCCTTTGCAGAAATACTGCTACTTCAAGATATATGGAATATACTTTTTTTAAGCTTACCGATAATTTGTTTGTTTGTTTGTTTGTCTTCTGGTAAGCTGGCACCAGATGGAATTTAGTCTCCTCTCTAGGTTAAGAGAACAAAGTTTTCTTAGAATGCAATTTTTGATAACAGACTATGAGTTTCTTTACCTTTCCTTGATTTATAATTGTTTTCATCATCTGTTTTTTTACTTCGGTAAAGTAAATAAGCCTTATTTAAGATTTTGGTACATGTAGGATGGACTAAGCTTTCCCCACTCTTGCAAGTTCCCTTAACCCTTCAGATTCTTCTCGTGGGACCAAGATCTCACTTTCCTCCAGAGGGACAATCCAAGCTTTTTTATTAGTTGATCTGCCCCTGACATCAGAGTCAATTTGAGCACGACTTGGCCTATAATTTAGGCATGAAACTATGACTACATAAGGAAAAGGTGACTTTATGATTCAGGGATGGCCATGATATGCCTTGCACTTCAGAGAAAATGGGTTAAAATGATTTTTTTTTCTTCAAAACACCTAGTCATTAGGTCAGTTTTCATTCCAATCCCAAAGAAAGGCAATGACAAAGAATATTCAAGCTGCTGCACAATTGCACTCATCTCACACACTAGTAAAATAATGCTCAAAATTCTCCAAGTTCACATGAACTGTGAACTTCCAAATGTTCAAGAGGGATTTAAAAAATGCAGAGAAACCAGAGATCAAACTGCCAACATCCACTGGATCATTCAAAAAGCAAGAGAGTTCCAGAAAAAAAACACATCTATTTCTGCTTTATTGACTATGCCAAAGCCTTTGACTGTGTGGATCACAATAAACTGGGAAAAATTCTGAAAGAGATGGGAATACCAGACCACCTGACCTGTCTCTTGAGAAACCTGTATGCAGGTCAGGAAGAAACAGTTCGAACTGGACATGGAACAACAGACTGGTGCTAAATAGGAAAAGGAATATGTCAAGGCTGCATATTGTCACCCTGCTTATTTAACTTATATGCAGAGTACATCATGAGAAACACTGGGCTGGAGGAAGCACACGCTGGAATCCAGTTTGCTGGGAGAAATATCAAGAATCTCAGATATGCAGATGACACCACCCTTATGGCAGAAAGTGAAGAAGAACTAAAGAGTCTCCTGATGAAAGTGAAAGAGGAGAGTGAAAAAGTTAGCTTTAAAGCTCAGCATTCAGAAAACTAAAATCATTGCATCCAGTCTCATCACTTCATGGCAAATAGATGGGAAAACATTGGAAACAGCAGCAGACTATTTTTGGGGGCTTGGAAATCACTGCAGGTGATGGCTGCCTCCATGAACTTAAAACATATTTATGACTTGGAAGAAAAGTGATGACCAAACTAGACAGCGTAATAAAAAGCCGAGACGTTGCTTTGCCAACAAAGATCCATCCAGTCAAGGCTATGGTTTTTCCATATGTCATGGATGGATATGAAAGATGTACTATAAAGAAAGTGACAGCTGAAAACTTGATGCTTTTGAACTGTGGTGTTGGAGAAGATGCTTGTAGGTCGCTTAGACTACAAGGAGACGCAACCACTCCATCCTAAAGGAAATCAGGTCTGAATATACATTGGAAGGACTAATACTGAACCTGAAACTCCAATACTTTGGCCACTTGATGTGAAGAGCTGACTCACTTGGAAGTTGCTTTGATTTGCCTGTGAGTGTGGGAGCCCTCCCTGGGCAAAGGGCCTCAGGGGTCATTGCCACTGAATCACGACCTCCAAGCAAGCGCATTCCAGCTGTGTGACATTCAGGAAGCAGGAGACTGGGAAAACTATCTTCCTTAGAGGAAGGAAAGTCATCCACAGAGAGTGTGTTTTCAGGCCTCTCTTTGCAGCAAGTGTTTTGCTTCTCAGACATCAGAGCTGCAGGCTTGCTCTGAGGGCCTCAATTGCAGAGTCAGGGCTGTGTGTCTCACTGCACTTTCCAAGCATTGCAGACACATTCCTAGGTTGGAGCAGTGCTTCCCATGAGAAAGAAGCCTCGGGAGTGTGTCTGAGGGGGTTGAGTGCCATGCTAGGGTCACCTAGTCGAGGGCACCTTGCACATCCAATGGGCCCCAGGCGAGTAGCTATGGACCGGCCCTTCGGTTGAGATATCCCAAAGCAGGGAACAAAGCTAGCTCTGTCAGAAGGAGGAAAACAGCAATGGGATGGATTTTCAAGCAGTTGCTAAGTCACACCACGTTAGGGCTCCCCGGGAAAGAAATGCGAATTTTGGCCTCTAGGCCCAGTATCCAGATGTGTGCACAGGATATTTTCCCCACAGGATCCAAGAATGTTCCAGACAGACCTAAGCTCACTAGCTCTCTCCTGCAGAGGAAATGAAATATTGTTGCTGAACCACGAAAAGATGCTGGGATTCTTGGCTTATGGAGGAGACGAATTCAATCCAGGGCCCAAGACGAGGCTTGATTGCTCAGAGCCTTTGTGCAATAGAGTTTTATTAAAGGATAAAGGAGATAGAGAAAGCTTCTGACAGAGACATCACAAGGGGCAGAAAGCGTACCCCCTTGCTAGTGTTAGTAATGGAGTTATATACTCTCCAATAAGTTATGACAACGAACAAAAGAATGTCTGGAGGTTGTAAAGACTCACTAGACCTACTCCCATAATTGACATTTTAAGATAACAGGATTAGCCAGAAGGTTTTTTCCAGAGACCGTCCTCAAGAAGGATGCATGATTGTTATATAATCCTAAGGAATGTAGAGGGAAAAACAGTTTCTCCTTTCTTCCTCCTTGAGAATTCTAGAGCCCTCTCTCCTTGGGGACCCTTGAACTTCTTATAAACCTGCCTTGGCAATGACTCTCTCAGAAACATGATTGAACAGCCGTTTGGAGCTTCCTTTGACTTTCCCTGGGAGGGAGGGAGCCCTCCCTGAGCACAGGGCCTCAGGGGCCATGGCCAATGAAAAATAATCTCCCAGCAAGTGCTTTTCAGCCCTGTGTGACTCTCAGCCTACAGGAGGCTGAGAAAACTCTCTTCCTTGGAGGAAGGAAAGGCAGCCCAAGAGTGTGTTTTCAGGCCTGTATCTTGCAGCAAGTGTTTGGCTTGTTAGACAGAAGACCTGCAGGCCTGTTCCAACAGACTCAATGCCAGAATCAGGGCCTTGTGTCTCCCTGCAGTTTCCTGGCCTTGCAAACACATTCCTAGGTGAGAGCAGTCCTGCCCATGGGGAAGCAGGCTGCGGGAGTGTGTCTGAGGGGGCCAGGTGTCATGCTGGGGTCACCTGGTCGAGGGCACCTTGCACCTCCAATGGACCCCAGGCAAGGAGTTGCAGGCCACCACCTTGCCTCTGAAATCCCAAAATGGGGAGCAAAGCTCGCTCTGTCAGAGGGAAGAAAACAGCAACAGGATGGATTTTCAAGCAGTTGCTAGGCTGTACTGCGTTAGGGCTCCAAGGAAGGAAAATGCAAATTTTAGCCCCTACGACTGGTATCCAGGTGGGCTCCCAGGATGATTTCCCCGCAGGATCCAAGAACGTTCCAGACAGACCTGGGCTCACTAGCTCCCTCCTGCAGAGGAAACATGATAGAACAGCTGTTTGGAGGTTGCTTTGACTTCCCCTGGGAGGGTAGGATCCCTCCCTGGGTGCAGGGCCTCAGGGGCCATTGCCGCTGAGAAATGCCCTCTAAGCCAGACCTTTCCAGCCTTGTATGACTCAGCACGGAGGAGACTGGAAAAGCTCTCTTCCTTGGAGGAAGGAAAGGCAGCCCCAGAGAGTGTGTTTTCACACCTGTATCTTGCAGCAAGTGTTTGGCGTCTCAGACGTCAGACCTCCAGGCCTGCTCCAACGGCCTCAGTTCCAGAGCCAGGGCCGTGTGTCTCCCTGCATTTTCTGAGCCTTGGGAACACATTCCTAGGTCAGAACAGTCCTGCACATGGGGAAGGAGGCTGCGGGAGTGTGTCTGAGGGGGTCGGGTGCCATGCTGGGGTCCAATAGACCTGGTACCTCCAATAGACCCCAGGACAACAGCGGTGGGGCTCCCCCTGGCTTCCGAAATGCCAAAGCGAGAAGCAAAGCTAGCTCTATCAGAAGGAAGGAAAGAG
This sequence comes from Capra hircus, assembly GCF_001704415.2. Taxonomy (NCBI): domain Eukaryota; kingdom Metazoa; phylum Chordata; class Mammalia; order Artiodactyla; family Bovidae; genus Capra; species Capra hircus. Next base: position 6,622 of record NW_017198856.1, on the reverse strand, counting down.
CAATCGGATGGATGTTCAGGCTGTTGCTGGGCCGCACCACTTCAGGGTCCCCCCCGAGAGGAACAGGTGCCCTGTGGCCCCTAGGTCCGATATGCAGGTTAACACACAGGGTGTGTCCCTGTAGGAGCCAAGAATTTTCCTGACAGACCTAGGCTCACTAGAGCTCTCCTACAGGGCAAAAGGGGTAGAACAGACTGTGGATGTGACTCTGCCTTTCCCAGCGACCATGGGGCCCTCCCTACGGCCCCAGGCTCCAGGGAAAATTGTCCCTGAAAAATGACCTCCAAGAAGCGCTTTTCCAGCAGGCTGGGATGCAGAGTTCACAGGATGCGGGGAAAGTGATCGTGCTTCAGGGAAGAAGAGGCAGCCACCAAGTGTGTGTTTGCAAGCCTGTATTTGGAAGAAACTGGTGAGCTTCTTCAAGGGGAGACCTCCAGGTCTGCTCAGAGGACCGAAATTCCAGAGGCAGCACCATGCATCTCCCCTGTCCTTTCTGAGCCTTGGAAAGACATTCCTAGCTTATAGCGGTATTGCTCATGAAGAAGCAGGATGCAGGAATGTGTCAGACATGACTGGGTGCCTTCCTGGGTTCAGCTCAGTGAGGGGCCTTTCCACTCAAAGTAGGTCCCATGCCTCCTTGGGGAGGAAGTGGGGCCCGCTTGCCTCCAAATTGCCAAAGGCTGGAACAAAGCTAGTTCTATCAGAGGTAAGAAAAGAGCAATTGGATGGATGTGGAAGCTGTTGCTGGGCCGCACTGCTTCAGGCCCCCCACCCCTCCGCCCCCGAGAGAAACAGGCGCCCTGTGGCCCCTAGGTCCTGGATGCAGTTTCACACATAGAATGTGTCCCCATAGGAGCCAAGAATTTTCCTGACAGACCTAGGCTCACTAGAGCTCTCCTACAGAGCAAAGGGGATGGGACAGATGTGTGGCTGTGGCTCTGCCTTTCCCTGGGAGTGTGCAGCCGCTCCCTAGGGCCCCGGGCTCCAGGGGAAATTGCCCCTGAATAATGACCTCCAAGAAGCGCTTTTCCAACTGGCTGAGACGTGGAGTTCTCAGGATGCAGGGAAAGCGAGTGTCCTTTGGGGAAGCAAAGGCAGTCACCTGTTATCATGACTTACTAGAATAGTAGGTACCTTCTCCGGTTGGGCAGAGGCCTTCCCTACCTGATCTGAAAAAGAAAATGAAGTAGCTCGCTGATTTGAGAAATAATTCCCAGACTTGGGTTTCCAACCAGTATAGAATCCGACAATGGCCCTGTCTTTGTAGCCGCGTTAATTAACAGGTATGTGAAGCTCTAAATATCAGTGGAAATTACATACAGCATATAGGCCCCAGTGTTCTGGAATGGTGGAAAGAAACAACCAAACTCTTGAAGAGACACTTTCTAAATGGATCATAGAGACTGACTGTACATGGATGGGCTTGCTTCCGGCAGACTTACTCATATTATGGGTTACCGCACGTTCCCATAGTTGTTGTCCTTATGAAATTTTCTATGGGAGACCCCCTCCCACAGTGAGGCAGGTGTTAGCAGATTTGCCACAAGTAAGGGGGTGGGATTTCACAGCAGATGGAACAATTAGGTAAGGTAATAAATCAGGTAACTAAGTTTGTATAAAAAAGAATATCACTCCCCCTTGAGGAACAGATTCATGAATTTGTGCTCAGTGATCAGGTGTGGCTCAATGACTGGAAACACAATTCCTTGGCCTGACATCGGAAAGGTCCTTATACTGTTGTCTTAGCCACAATTCTGAAAGAGATGGGAATACCAGACCACCTAACCTGCCTCTTGAGAAATCTGGATGAAGGTCAGGAGGCAACAGTTAGGGCAGGACATGGAACAACAGACTGGTTCCAAAAAGGAAAAGGAGTATGTCAAGGCTGTATATCGTCACCCTGTTTATTTAACTTCTATGCAGAGTACATCATGAAAAATGCTGGGATGGAAGATACATGAGCTGGAATCAAGATTGCCGGTAGAAATATCAATAAACTTAGATATGCAGATGACACCACCATTATGGCAGAATGTGAAGAGGAACGGGTATGTCGGGGAACTTCTTGAGTTGCAGCAAGGGTGTGAAGGACCCTTTGGAAGTTCCAGAGGTTAGGTGTGGTTAGTCTCGAGATGCCTCAGCGGAAATGGGCCTCATGTCGCCTGGAATGGAGAGGCTCCTGGATATTCCCTAGTTTCAGCAGGTGCTCTCGAGTTACGACGGGGACTTCAGGGACCCGCTCTGTCGGCCACAGGAAAGGCCAGTCATCATGCGTGTTCCTAGGGGGCCTCTCGTGATATCTCTCCCGTCGATGCCGGGGCCTAAGACCTTGTGTGGAGTTGGGGCCGGAACCTGAGGATTCCTCTCCAGTACTGACATGGATTTTGGGGTACTTCTGGAGTCTCCACAAGGTAGTGAGGCCTCGTCTCGAGTGGGGGCATGAGCGTGCCCTTTCTTCCCATGCTGTAGCAGCAGTGTCACGCTTCCCCTTGCGTGGACCAAGGGATCTGTGGCTTTCCCTCGAGTCTTTCCCACGAGGCTTTCCCACAGCGCTGTCCCACGTGCCACGGTGGTGTGAGTCGATCCTCGGCGTGAAAGCCGAGGCAGTGAAGGGAAAACAAGTTCCTGTGGAATGGACTGAGACGTCTTGGGGAGTCTCGGAATGGTGGCACGACCCTGCAGTTCCTCTCCCCTTTCCTTTGGAGAGCGCCTCCCGTTGAGATGCGATGGGAATGCCGGGAATTCTTTCCCGACCAAGCAGGGAAAGGATCCCTCATCTCGAGCTACGAGGCGGAAACGGAGCTCCTCTGGATGTGGCCGGGACCCTCGTGCTTCCTCTTGAATGGAGACGGGTATGTCGGGGAACTTCTTGAGTTGCAGCATGACTGTGAAAGACTCTTTGGAAGTTCCAGAGGTCACGTGTGATTAGCCTCGAGACACCTCAGTGGAAACGGGCCTCATCTCGCCTGGAGGGGAGAACCTCCTGGATTTTACCGAGTTGCGGCAGGTGCTCTCGACTTACGACGGGGACCTCATGGACCCGCTCTGGTGACCTCAGTAAAGGCCAGTCCCCATGCGAGTTGCTAGAGGGCGTGTCGCTATTCCTCTCCCGTCGATGCCAGCGCCTAAGACCTTGTGTGGAGTCGGGGCCAGAACCTGAAGATTCCTCTCCAGGGCTGACATGCATCTTGAGGTACTTCTGGAGTCTCCCCAGGGGAGTCAGTCCTCGTCTCGAGTGGGGGCATGCACGTGCGCTTTCCTCCCGTGCTGTAGCAGCAGTGTCACGCTTCCCATCGCGTGGATCAAGGGATCTGTGGCTTTCCCTCGAGGCTTTCAGACGAGGCTTTCCCACAGGGCTCTCCCACGTACCACCGCGATCCTCGCCGTGCAAGTCGAAGCAGTGCAGGGAAAACAGGATCCTCTGGAATGGACTGAGACATCTGGGGGACTCTTGGAATGGTGGCACGACCCATGAGTTCCTCTCGCCTTTCCTGTGCAGCGCGCCTCCTCTTGAGATGCGTCGGAAACGTCGGAAATTCTTTCCCGAGGAAGCAGAGAAGGATCCCTCATCTCGAGCTTGGAGGAGGAAACGGAGCTCCTCTGGAGGTGGCCGGACCCTCGTGCTTCCTCTGGAGTGGAGACGGGTATGTCGGGGAACTTCTTGAGTTGTAGCAAGGGTGTGTAGGACCCTTTGGAAGTTCCAGAGTTTAGGTGTGATTACTCTCCAGACGCCACAGAGAAAATGGGCCTCATCTCGACTGAAGCAGAGAACCTCCTGGATTTTCTCGAGTTGCGGCAGGTGCTCTCAACATACGACCGTGACCTCAGGGACAGTGTAGCAGGTGTGTCACGCTTCCCGTCGCGGGGATCAAGGGATCTGTGGCTTTCCCTCGAGGCTTTCCCACGAGGCTTTCCCACAGGGCTGTCCCAGGGCCACCATGGTGTGAGTCGATACTCGGCGTGAAAGTCGAGGCAGTGCAGGGAAAACAGGTTCCTCTGAAATGGACTGACACATCTGGGGGACTCTTGGAATGGTGGCACGACCCTGGAGTTCCTCTCGCCTTTCCTATTGACAGCCCTTACTCTTGAGATGCCACGGGAACGCCGAAAAATCTTTCCTGACTAAGCAGGATAGGATCCCTCATCTCAAGCTGCCAGGCGGAAACGGGGTTCCTCTGGATGTGGGCGGGACCCTCGAGATTCCTCTCTAGTGGAGACGGTGTCGGGGAACTTCTTGAGTTGCAGCAAGGACTCTTTTGAATTTCCAGAATTTAGGTGTGATGAGCCTCCAGATGCCTCAGAGGAAATGGGCCTCATCTCGCTTGGAGGGGAGAACCTCCTGGATTTTCTAGAGTTGGGCAGGGTCTCTCGAGTTAAGACGGGGACCTCAGGGACCCGCTCTGGTGGCCTCAGGAAAGGCCAGTGCCCATGGGAGTTGCAAGGGGGCCTTTCGGGATTCCTCTCCCGTCGATGTTGGGGCCTAAGACCTTGTGTGGAGTCGGGGCCAGAACCTGAGGATTCCTCCCCAGTGCTGACATGGGTCTTGGCGTATTTCTGGAGTCTCCCCTGGGGAGTCAGTGCTCATCTCGTGTGGGTGCATGCACGTGAGCTTTCCTCACGAACTGTAGCAGCAGTGTCACACTTCCCGTCGCGTGGATCAAGGGATCTGTGGCTTTCCCTCGAGGCTTTCCCACGAGGATTTTCCTCAGGGCTGTCCCACGTGCCACCGTGGTGTGAGTCGATCCTCGGCTTGAAAGTCGAGGCAGTGCAGGGAAAACAGGTTTCCCTGGAATTGACAGAGACATCTGGGGGACTCTGGGAATGGTGGAACGACTCTGGAGTTTCTCTCGCCTTTCCTGTGGAGAGGGCCTCCTCTTGAGATGCGACTGGAACGCCGGGAATGCTTTCCAGACCACGCAGGGAAAGGATCCCTCCTCTCAAGCTATGAGGTGGAAACGGTGCTCCTCTGAAACTGGGCGGGAAGATGTTGATACTCTCGAGTGTAGACGGGTATGTCGGAGAACTTCTTGAGTTGCAGCAAGGGTGTGAAGGACCCTTTGGAAGTTCCAGAGGTTAGGTGTGATTAGCCTCGAGACGACTCAGCGCAAATGGGCCTCATCTCGCCTTTAAGGACGCCAAGATCCATGTCAGCACTGGAGAGGAATCCTCAGGTTCCGGCACCGACTCCACACAAGGTCTTAGGCCCCAGCATCGACGGGAGAGGAATCCCGAGAGGCCCCCGAGCAACTCGCATGGGGACTGGCCTTTCCTGAGGCCATCAGAGCGGGTCCCTGAAATAGCCGTCGTATATCGAGAGCACCTGCCGCAACTCGAGAAAATCCAGAAGGTTTTCCGCTAAAGGCGAGATGAGGCCCATTTCCTCTGAGGCGTCTCGAGGTAATCACACCTAACCTCAGGAACTTCCAAAGGGTCCTTCACACCCTTGCTGCAACTCAAAACGTTCCCCGACATTCCTGTCTCCACTTGAGAGAAAGCACAAGAGTCCCACCCACATCCAGAGGAACCCCGTTTCCGCCTCATAGCTTGAGAGGAACGATCCTTTTCCTGCGTGTTCGGGAAAGAATTCCCGGCCATCCAGTCGCATCTCAAGAGGAGGCGCTCTCCACAGGAAAGACGAGAGGAACTCCAGGGTCGTGTCATCATTCCCAGAGTCACCCAGATGTCTCAGTCCATTCCAGGGAAACCTGTTTTCCCTGCACTGCCTCGACTTTCACGCCGAGGATCGACTCACACCACGGTGGCACGTGAGACAGCCCTATGGGAAAGCCTCGTGTGAAAGCCTCCTGGGAAAGCCTCGAGGGAAAGCCCCTGATCCCTTGATCCACACCAAGGGAAGCGTGACACTGCAGTTAAAGCTCGGGAGGAAAGCTCACGTGCATGCCCCTACTCGAGACGAGGACTGACTCCCCTGGGGAGACTCCAGAAGTACCCCAAGATCCATGTCAGCACTGGAGAGGAATCCTCAGGTTCCGGCACTGACTCCACACAAGGTCTTAGGCCCCGGCATCAACAGGAGAGGAATCCCGAGAGTCCCCCGAGCAACTCGCATGGGGACTGGCCTTTCCTGAGGCCACCAGAGCGGGTCCCTGAGGTACCCGTCGTAAGACGAGAGCACCTGCCGCAACTCGAGAAAATCCATGAGGTTATCCCCTCCTGGTGAGATGAGGCCCATTTCCGCTCAGGCGTCTCGAGGCTAATCACTCCTAACCTCTGGAACTTCCAAAGGGTTCTTCACATCCTTGCTGCAACTCATGAAGTTCCCCGACATACCCGTCTCCCCCGAGAGGAAGCACGAGAGTCCCGCCCACATCCAGAGGAGCCCCGTTTCCGCCTCCTAGCTCGAGAGGAGGGATCCTTTCCCTGCGTCGTTGGGAAAGAATTCCCCGCGTTGCCATCGCATCTCAAGAGGAGGCGCTCTCCACAGGAAAGGCGAGAGGAACTCCAGGGTCGTGCCACCATTTCCAGAGTCCCCCAGATGTCTCAGTCCATTCCAGGGAAACCTGTTTTCCCTGCACTGCCTCTACTTTCAAGCCGAGGATCGACTCACCCACGGTGGGCACGTGGGACGCCCTGTTGGGCAGCTCGTGGGAAAAGCCTCGGT
>NW_017198855.1:0-7545 GCF_001704415.2 Capra hircus | reverse complement strand
CCCGTTTCAGCTTCCTAGCTCGAGAGGAGCGATCTTTCCCTGGCGTGTTCGGGAAAGAATTTCTGGCGTTTTCCGTTGCATCTCAAGAGGAGGCACTCTCCACAGGAAAGGCGAGAGGACTCCAGGGTCATTCCCCATTCCCAGAGTCCCCCAGATTTCTCAGTCCATTCCAGGGAAACCTGTTTTCCCTGCACTGCCTCGACTTTCAAGCCGAGGATCGACTCACACCACGGTGGCACGTGGGACAGCCCTGTGGGAAAGCATCGTGGAAAAGCCTCCTGGGAAAGCCTGGAGGGAAAGCCACAGATCCCTTGATCACGCGAAGGGAAGCGTGACACTGCTGCTACAGCTCGGGAGGAAAGCGCACGTGCATGCCACCACTTAGAGGAGGACTGACTCCCCTGGGGAGACTCCAGAAGTACCCAAGATCCATGTCAGCACTGGAGAGGAATCCTCAGGTTCCGGCACCGACTCCACACAAGGTCTTAGGGCCCGGCATCGACGGGAGAGGAATCCCTAGAGGGCCCCGTGCAACTCGCATGGGGACTGGCCTTTCCTGAGGCCACCAGAGAGGGTCCCTGAGGGCACCGTCGTAGGTCGAGAGCACCTGCCGCAACTTGAATAAATCCAGGAGGTTCTCCCCTCCAGGCAAGATGAGGTCCATTTGCGCTGAGGCGTCTCGAGGCTAATCACACCTAACCTCTGGAACTTCCAACGGGTCCTTCACACCCTTGCTGCAACTCAAGAAGTTTCCCGACATACCCGTCTCCACTCGAGAGGAAGCACGAGAGTTCCGCCCACATCCAGAGGAGCCCCGTTTCCGCCTCCTAGCTCGAGAGGAGGGATCCTTTCCCTGCGTGGTCGGGAAAGAAATTCCAGCGTTCCCGTTGAATCTCAAGAGGAGGCACTCTCCACAGGAAAGGCGAGAGGAACTCCAGGGTCGATCCCCCCATTCCAGAGTCCCCCAGATTTCTCAGTCCATTCCAGGGAAACCTGTTTTCCCTGCACTGCCTCGACTTTCAAGCCGAGGATCGACTCACACCACGGTGGCACGTGCGACAGCCCTGTGGGAAATCCTCGTGGGAAAGCCTTGTGGGAAAGCCTCCAGGGAAAGCCACAGATCCCTTGATCCATGCGAATAGAAGTGTGACATTGCTAGCTACAGCTCGGGAGAAAAGCGCTCGTGCATGCCCCCACTCGAGACGAGGACTGACTCCACTGGGGAGACTCCAGAAGTACCCCAAGATCCATGTCAGCACTGGAGTGGAATCCTCAGGTTCCGGCACCGACTCCACACAAGGTCTTAGGCCCGGCATCGACGAGAGAGGAATCCCGAGTGATCCCCGAGCAGCTCGCAAGGGGACTGGTCTTTCCTGAGGCCACCAGAGCGCGTACTTGACGTCCCGGTCAGTAGGTCGAGAGCACCTGCCGCAACTCGAGAAAATCCAGGAGGTTCTCCCCTCCAGGTGAGATGAGGCCCATTTCCGCTGAGGCGTCTCGAGGCTAATCACACCTAACGTCTGGAACTTCCAAAGGGTCCTTCACACCCTTGCTGCAACTCAAGAAATTTCTCGACATACCCGTTGCCACTCGAGAGGAACACGAGCGTCCCGCCCACATCGAGAGGAGCCCCGTTTCCGCCTCCTAGCTCGAGAGGAGGGATCCAATCCCTGCGTGGATGGGAAAGAATTCCCAGCGTTCCTGTCGCATCTCAAGAGAAGGCGCTCTCCACAGGAAAGGCGAGCGGAACTCCAGGGTCGTGCCACCATTCCCAGAGTCCCCCAGATGTCTCAGTCCATTCCAGGGAAACTTTTTTCCCTACACGGTCTCGACTTTCAGGACGAGGATCGACTCACACAACGGTGGCACGTGGGACAGCCCTTTGGGAAAGCCTCGAGGGAAAGCCACAGATCCCTTGATCCACGCGAAGGGAACCATGACACTGCTGCTGCAGCTCGGGAGGAAAGCGCACGTGCATGCTCCCACTCGAGACAAGGACTGAATCCCCTGGGGAGACTCCAGTAGTACTCCAAAATCCATGTCAGCACTGGAGAGGAAACCTCAGTTTCCGGCACCGACTCCACACAAGTTCTTAGGCCCCGGCACCGACGGGAGAGGAATCCCGAGAGGTCCCCGTGCAACTTGCATGGGGACTGGCCTTTCCTGAGGCCACCAGAGAGGGTCCCTGAGGGCACCGTCGTAGGTCGAGAGCACCTGCCGCAACTTGAATAAATCCAGGAGGTTCTCCCTTTCAGGCGAGATGAGGACCATTTCCACTGAGACGTCTCGAGGCTAATCACACCTAACCTCTGGAAGTTACAAAGCGTCCTTCACACTCTTTCTGCAACTCAAGAAGTTCCCCGACATACCCGTTTCCACTCGAGAGGAAGCACGAGTGTCCCGCCCACATCCAGATGAGCCCCGTTTCCGCCTCATAGCTCAACAGGAGGGATCCATTCCCTGCGTGGTCGGGAAAGAATTCCCGGCGTTCCCGTCACATCTCAATAGGGAGCGCTCTCCACAGGAAAGGCGAGAGGTACTCCAGGGTCGTGCCACCATTCCCAGATCCCCCAGATGTCTCAGTCCATTCCACGGAAGCCTGTTTTCCCGGCACTGACTCAACTTTCAAGACGAGGATCGACTGACACCACGGTGGCACGTGGGACATCACCTTGGGAAAGCGTCGTGGGAAAGCCTAGTGGGAAAGCGTCGTGGGAAAGCCTGGTGGGAAAGCGTCGTGGGAAAGCCTCGCTTAAAGCCTCGAGGGAAAGCCACTGATCCTAGGATACACGGGAAGGGAAGCGTGACACTGCTGCTACAGTTCGGGAGGAAAGTGCACGTGCATGCCCCCACTCGAGACGAGGACTGACTCCCCTGGGGAGACTCCAGAAGTACCCCAAGATCCATGTCAGAACTGGAGAGGAATTCTCAGTTTCCGACACCGACTCCAAACAAGGTCTTAGGCCCTTGCATCGATGGGAGAGGAATCCCGAGAGGACCCCGAGCAAATCGCATGGGGACTGGCCTTTCCTGAGGCCACCTGAGCGGGTCCCTGAGGTCCCCGTAGTAATTCGAGAGCACCTGCCGCAACTTGAGAAAATCCAGGAGGTTCTCCCTTCTTGGCGAGATGAGGCCCATTTCCACTGAGTTCTCTCAAGGCTAATCACACCTAACCTCTGGAACTTCCAAAGGGTCCTTCACACCCTTTCTGCAATTCAAGCAGATCACCATATACCAGTCTCCACTCGAGAGGAAGAACGAGAGTCCCGCCCACATCCAGAGGAGCCCCGTTTCCGACTCCTAGCTCGAGAGGAGGGATCCTTTCCCTGCGTGGTCGGGAAAGAATTCCCGGCGTTCCCATCGCATCTCAAGAGGGGGCGCTCTCCACAGGGAAGGCGAGAGGAACTGCAGGGTCGTGCCACCATTCCCAGAGTCCCACAGATGTCTTAGTCCATTCCAGGGAAACCTGTTTTCCCTGCACTGCCTCGACTTTCAAGAAGAGGTTCGACTCACACCAAGGTGGCAGGTGGGACAGTCCTGTGGGAAAGCGTCGTGGAAAAGCGTCGTGGGAAAGCCTCGAGGGAAAGCCACAGATCCCTTGATCCTCGCGAAGGGAAGCTCAACACTGCTGCTACAGCTCGGAGGAAAGCGCACGTGCATGCCCCGACTCGAGACGAGGACTGACTCCCCTGGGGAGACTCCAGAAACACCCAAGATACATGTCAGCACTGGAGAGGAATCCTCAGGTTTTGGCACAGACTCCACACAAGATCTTAGGTCCCGGCATCGACGGGAGACGAATCCCGAGAGACCCATGAGCAACTCGCATGGGGACTTCCCTTTCGTGAGGCCACAAGAGGGGGTCCCTGATGTCACCGTCGTAAGTCGAGAGCACCTGCTGCAACTCGAGAAAATCCAGGAGGTTCTCCTTTCCTGGCGAGATGAGGCCCATTTCCGCTGAGGGGTCTCGAGGCTAATCACACCTAAACTCTGGAACTTCCAAAGGGTCATTCACACCCTTGCTGCAACTCAAGAAGTTCCCCAACATGCCCGTCTCCACTCGACAGGAAGCACGAGAGTCCCGCCCACATCCAGAGGAGACCCGTTTCCGCCTCCAAGCTAGAGAGGAGGGATACTTTCCCTGCGTGGTCGGGAAAGAATTCCCGGCGTTCCCGGTCGCATCTCAAGAGGAGGCGCTCTCCACAGGAAAGGCGAGAGGAACTCCAGGGTCGTTTCACCATTCCCAGAGCCCCCAGATGTCTCAGTCCATTCCAGGGAAACCTGTTTTCCCTGCACTGCCTCGACTTTCAAGCCGAGGATCGACTCACACCACGGTGGCACGTGGGACAGCCTGTGGGAAAGCCTCGTGGGAAAGCCTCGTGGGAAGCCTCTTGGGAAAGCCACAGATCACTTGATACTCGCGAAGGGAAGCGCGACACTGTTGCTAAAGCTCGGGAGGAAAGCGCACGTTCATGCCGCCCATTCGAGACGAGGACTGTCTCCCCTGGGAGACTCCAGAAGTACCCCCAAGATCCATGTCAGCACTGGAGAGGAATCCTCCGGTTCCGCCACCTACTCCACACAAGGTTTTATGCTCCGGCATCGACGGGAGAGGAATCCCTAGAGGCCCCCGAGTAACTCGCATGGGGACCGTCCTTTCGATATGCCACCAGAGCGGGGTCCCTGAGGTCCCCGTCGTAAGTCGAGAGCACCTGCCACAACTCGAGAAAATCCAAGAGGTTCTCCCCTCCAGGCGAGATGAGGCCCATTTCTGCTGAGGCGTCTGGAGGCTAATCACACCTAAAACTCTGGAACTTCCATAGGGTACTTCACACCCTTTGCTGCAACTCAAGAAGTTCCCCGACATACCCGTCCCCAGTCGAGAGGAAGCACGAGAGTCCCGCCCACATCCAGAGGAGCCCCGTTTCAGCTTCCTAGCTCGAGAGGAGCGATCCTTTCCCTGCGTGTTCGGGAAAGAATTTCTGGGCGTTTCCGTTGCATCTCAAGAGGAGGCACTCTCCACAGGAAAGGCGAGAGGACTCCAGGGTCGTTCCCCCATTCCCAGAGTCCCCCAGATTTCTCAGCCCATTCCAGGGAAACCTGTTTTCCCTGCACTGCCCTCGACTTTCAAGCCGAGGATCGACTCACACCACGGTGGCACGTGGGACAGCCCTGTGGGGAAAGCATCGTGGAAAAGCCTCCTGGGAAAGCCTGGAGGGAAAGCCACAGATCCCTTGATCCACGCGAAGGGAAGAGTGACACTGCTGCTACAGCTCGGGAGGAAAGCGCACGTGCATGCCACCACTTAGAGGAGGACTGACTCCCCTGGGGAGACTCCAGAAGTACCCAAGATCCATGTCAGCACTGGAGTGGAATCCTCAGGTTCCGGCACCGACTCCACACAAGGTCTTAGGCCCCGGCATCGACGAGAGAGGAATCCCGAGTGATCCCCGAGCAACTCGCAAGGGGACTGGCCTTTCCTGAGGCCACCAGAGCGCGTACTTGACGTCCCGGTCGTAGGTCGAGAGCACCTGCCGCAACTCGAGAAAATCCAGGAGGTTCTCCCCTCCAGGTGAGATGAGGCCCATTTCCGCTGAGGCGTCTCGAGGCTAATCACACCTAACGTCTGGAACTTCCAAAGGGTCCTTCACACCCTTGCTGCAACTCAAGAAATTTCTCGACATACCCGTTGCCACTCGAGAGGAACACGAGCGTCCCGCCCACATCGAGAGGAGCCCCGTTTCCGCCTCCTAGCTCGAGAGGAGGGATCCAATCCCTGCGTGGATGGGAAAGAATTCCCAGCGTTCCTGTCGCATCTCAAGAGAAGCGCTCTCCACAGGAAAGGCGAGCGGAACTCCAGGGTCGTGCCACCATTTCCCAGAGTCCCCCAGATGTCTCAGTCCATTCCAGGGAAACTTTTTTCCCTACACGGTCTCGACTTTCAGGACGAGGATCGACTCACACAACGGTGGCACGTGGGACAGCCCTTTGGGAAAGCCTCGAGGGAAAGCCACAGATCCCTTGATCCACGCGAAGGGAACCATGACACTGCTGCTGCAGCTCGGGAGGAAAGCGCACGTGCATGCTCCCACTCGAGACAAGGACTGAATCCCCTGGGGAGACTCCAGTAGTACTCCAAAATCCATGTCAGCACTGGAGAGGAAACCTCAGTTTCCGGCACCGACTCCACACAAGTTCTTAGGCCCCGGCACCGACGGGAGAGGAATCCCGAGAGGTCCCCGTGCAACTTGCATGGGGACTGGCCTTTCCTGAGGCCACCAGAGAGGGTCCCTGAGGGCACCGTCGTAGGTCGAGAGCACCTGCCGCAACTTGAATAAATCCAGGAGGTTCTCCCTTTCAGGCGAGATGAGGACCATTTCCACTGAGACGTCTCGAGGCTAATCACACCTAACCTCTGGAAGTTACAAAGCGTCTTCACACTCTTTCTGCAACTCAAGAAGTTCCCCGACATACCCGTTCCACTCGAGAGGAAGCACGAGTGTCCCGCCCACATCCAGATGAGCCCGTTTCCGCCTCATAGCTCAACAGGAGGGATCCATTCCCTGCGTGGTCGGGAAAGAATTCCCGGCGTTCCCGTCACATCTCAATAGGGAGCGCTCTCCACAGGAAAGGCGAGAGGTACTCCAGGGTCGTGCCACCATTCCCAGATCCCCCAGATGTCTCAGTCCATTCCACGGAAGCCTGTTTTCCCGGCACTGACTCAACTTTCAAGACGAGGATCGACTGACACCACGGTGACACGTGGGACATCACCTTGGGAAAGCGTCGTGGGAAAGCCTAGTGGGAAAGCGTCGTGGGAAAGCCTCGCTTAAAGCCTCGAGGGAAAGCTACTGATCCTAGGATACATGGGAAGGGAAGCGTGACACTGCTGCTACAGTTCGGGAGGAAAGTGCACGTGCATGCCCCCACTCGAGACGAAGGACTGACTCCCCTGGGGAGACTCCAGAAGTACCCAAAGATCCATGTCAGAACTGGAGAGGAATTCTCAGTTTCCGACACCGACTCCAAAACAAGGTCTTAGGCCCTGGCATCGATGGGAGAGGAATCCCGAGAGGACCCCGAGCAAATCGCATGGGGACTGGCCTTTCCTGAGGCCACCAGAGCGGGTCCCTGAGGTCCCGTAGTAATTCGAGAGCACCTGCCGCAACTTGAGAAATCCAGGAGGTTCTCCCCTTCTTGGCGAGATGAGGCCCATTTCCACTGAGTTCTCTCACGGCTAATCACACCTAACCTCTGGAACTTCCAAAGGGTCCTTTCACAGCCTTTCTGCAATTCAAGCAGATCACCAACATACCAGTCTCTCCACTCGAGAGGAAGAACGAGAGTCCGCCCACATCCAGAGGAGCCCCGTTTCCGACTCCTAGCTCGAGAGGAGGGATCCTTTCCCTGCGTGGTCGGGAAAGAATTCCCGGCGTTCCCATCGCATCTCAAGAGGGGGCGCTCTCCACAGGGAAGGCGAGAGGAACTCAAGGGTCGTGCCACCATTCCCAGAGTCCCACAGATGTCTTAGTCCATTCCAGGGAA
>NW_017198854.1:0-7545 GCF_001704415.2 Capra hircus | reverse complement strand
GGACCAGCTCCCTCGAGGCTCTTCCACAGAGCTTTCCACGACGCTTCCCTCAGGCTTCCCACGACGCTTTTCCCACAGTGATGTCCCACGTGCCACCGTGTGTCAGTCGATCCTCGGCCTTGAAAAAGGTTTTTTTTTTTTTTTTTTTTTTTGGGGGGAGGGCCAGAAGGGCTTTTTTTGCGGGGGGGGGGGCGAAAAAACATGCGCTCCGTGGATTGGCACTGCAGACATCTGGGGGATCTGGGAAAGGTGGACCACTACTGGAGTGTCTCTCGCCTTTCCTGTGGAGAGCGCCCCCTCTATGAGATGTAACCGGGAACGCGCGGCAATTTCTTTCACGAACCACGCCAGGGGAAAGGATCCCTCCTATCGAGTATGAGGCGGAAACGGGCGCTCCTCTGGATGTGGAACGGGACTCTCGTCGCTTTCCTCTCGAGTGGAACGGGTACTGTCGGGGACTTTTTGAGTTGCGAAAGGGTGTGAAGGACCCTTTTGAAACTTTCCAGAGGTTAGGTGTGATTAGCCTCGAGACGTTCTCAGCAGAAATGGGCCTCAATCTCGCTGGAAGGAGAACCTCCTGGCATTTTCTCGAGTTGCGGCAGGCGCCCTCTCAACTTACGACGGGCGTCCCCTCAGGACCCGCTCTGTTGGCCTCAGAAAGGCCAGTCCCCATTGCGAGTTGCCTCGGGGGCTTTCGGGATTCCTCTCCATTCGAGCCCAGGCGCTAAGACATTGTGCGGTGTCGGTGCCGGAACCTGGGATTCCTCTCCAGTGGGTGGGGGTTGGATGGACATGAGTCTTGGGTAGTTCTGGAGTCTCCCAGGGAGGTTCAGTCCTCGTCTCGAGAGGGGCATGCACGTGCGCTTTCCTCCACGAGCTGTAGCAGCAGTGTCACGCTTCCGCTTCGCGTGGATCCAACGGATCAGGAGCTTTCCCACGAGGCATTCCAAGAGGCTTTCCCACAGGGCTGTTCCCACGTGCCACCGTTGGTGTGAGTCGATCCTCGGCCTGAAAGTTGAATAGGCCAGTGCAGGGAAATCAGGATTTCCCTGGATGACTGTAAGAATCTGACGGGGGACTCTGGGAATGGTGCACGAACCCGGCAGCTTCTCTCTGCCTTTCTTGCTTAGCAGAGTGCTCCTCTTGAGATGGGGACGGGAACGCGGGGGAATTCTTTCCCGACCACTTCAGGGAAAGAATCCCACCTCTCCGAGCTAGCAGCGGAAACCTGTCCTCCTCTGGGGTGGGCGGGACTCTCGTGCTTTCCTCTCCGAGTTTGGAGACGGGTATGTCGCGGGGAACTTCTGAGTGTTTAGCCCAGCAAGGGTGTGAAGAACCCTTTGGAAGTTCAGAGCGTTAGGTGAAATATCCTGGAGACGCCTCAGCGGGAAATGGGGCCTCATCTCGCCTGGAGGGGAGACCTCCCCTGCCATTTTCTCGAGTTGCGGCAGGTGCCCTCTCGAACTTTACAACGGGGACCTCAGGACCCGCTCTGTGGCTCAGAAAGGCCAGTCCCCATTGCGAGTTGCTCTGCGGGACTCTCGGATTCCTCTCCGTAATGCTGGGGCCTAAGAACCTTGTCGTGGTGTCAGTGCCGGAACCTGAGGATTCTCTCCAGTTGATGACATTGGATCTGGTGTACTTCGGAGTCTCCAAGGGGAGTCAGTCCTCGCTCTCGAGTAGGGGGCATGCCACTGCGCTTTCCTTTCCGAGCTGGTAGCAGCAGAGTCAGCTTCCCTTCGCGCTGGATCAAGCTCATGCAGGGGCTTTTCCTCGAGGCTTTCCCATGACGCTTTCCCACGAGGCTTTCACAATCAGGCTGTCCACGTGCCACCGTTTGTGTGACCCGATCCTCGGCTTGGAAGTCGAGGCAGTTACAGGCAAAACAGGTTTCCCTGATGGACTGAGACATCTGGGGGACTCTGGCGAATGGTGGCTACCGACCCTGGAGTTCCTCGTCGCCTTTCCTGTGAGAGCGCCTCCTTCCTTGAAGTTGCGACGGTGAACGCGGGAAATCTTCCCGACCCGCAGGGAAAGGATCCCTCCTCTCGAGCTAGAGAGGCGGAAACGGGCCCTCTCTGGATGTTGGGTCGGGACTCTTCGTGCTTCCTCTCGGGTGGGGACTGCGCGTTTCCTGAGGCCACAGAGCGCGCGTCCCTTAGGTTCCCCGTCGTAATCGACGGCACACCATGCCGCAACACGAGAAAAATCCAGCGAGGTTTCTACCCACCAGCGTAGGATGCAGGCCCATTTCCGCTAGAGGTGTCCGAGTGCTATCACACCTAACCTCTGGAACTTCCAAAGGGTCCTTTCACACCCTGCTGCACTCAAGACACGATCCCTACCATTACCAGTCTCCACCCGAGCAGGAAGCAACCTTGAGAGTCCACCCACATCCAGAGGGAGCCCGCAAGCCACCGTTTCCGCCTCCTAGCTCGTGGATGGAGGGATCCTTTCCCTGCGTGGTCTCGGGAAAGAATTCCCGGCGTTCCGTCGCAACTCAAGAGGAGGCGCTCCAACAGGAAAGGCGAGAGGAACTCCAGGGTCGTGCCACCATTCCCAGAGTCCCCAGATGTCTCAGTCCATTCCAGGGAAACCTGTTTTGCCTGTACTGCCTCGACTTTCAAGCCGAGGATCGGCTCACACAACGGTGGCACGTGGACAGCCCTGTGTGAAAGCCTCGTGGGAAAGCGTCATGGGAAAGCCTCGAGGAAAAGCCCCTGATGACTTGATCCACGCGAAGGGAAGCGTGACTCTGCTGCTACAGGCTCGGAAGGAAAGCGCATGTGCATGCCCCTACTCGAGACGAGGACTGACTCCCCTTGGGAGACTCCAGAAGTACACCAAGATCCATGTCATCACTGGAGAGGAATCCTCAGGTTCCGGCACTGACACCACACAAGGTCTTAGGCCCCAGCATTAACGGGAGAGGAATCCCGAGAGTCCCAGAGCAACTCGCATGGGACTGGCCTTTCCTGAGGCCACCAGAGCGGGTCCCTGAGGTCCCCGTTGTAAGTCGAGAGCACCTGCCGCAACTCCGAGAAAATGCAGGAGGTTCTCCCCTCCAGGCGAGATGAGGCCCATTTCCGCTGAGGCGTCTCCAGGATATTCACCTAACCTCTGGAACTTCCAAAGGGTTCTTCACACCCTTGCTGCAACTCAAGAAGTTCCCCGACATACCCGTCTCCACTCGAGAGGAAGCACGAGAGTCCCGCCCACCTCCAGAGGAGCCAGGTTTCCGCCTGCTAGCTCGAGAGTGGGATTCTTTCCCTGAGTGGTCGGGAAAGAATTCCCGGCGTTCCCGTCCCATCTCAAGAGGAGGCACTCTCTACAAGAAAGGCGAGAGAACTCCAGGGTCGTGCCACCATTCCCAGAGTCCCCCAGATGTCTCAGTCCATTCCAGGGAAACCTGATTTCCCTGCACTGCCTCAACTTTCAAGCCGAGGATCGACTCACACCACGGTGGCACGTGGACAGCCCTGTGGGAAAGCCTCTTGGGAATGCCTCGTGGGAAAGCTCCTGATCCGTTGATCCACGCGAAGGGAAGCGTGACACTGCTGCTACAGCTCGGAGGAAAGCGCACGTGCATGCCCCCTCTCGAGACGAGGACTGACTCCCCTGGGGAGACTCCAGAACTACCCCAAGATCCATGTCAGCACTGGAGAGGAATCCTCAGGTTCCGGCACCGACACCGCACAATGTCTTAGGCCTGGGCATCGATGGGAGAGGAATCCCGAAATGCCCCCGAGCAACTCGCATGGGACTGGCCTTTCCTGAGGCCACCAGAGCGGGTCCCTGAGGACCCCGTCGTAAGTTGAGAGCGCCTGCCGCAACTCGAGAAAATCCAGGAGGTTCTCCCTTCCAGGCGAGATGAGGCCCATTTCTGCTGAGACGTCTCGAGGCTAATCACACCTAACCTCTGGAAGTTCCAAAGGGTCCTTCACACCCTTTCTGCAACTCAAAAAGTCCCCGACATACCCGTTTCCACTCGAGAGGAAGCACCGAGAGTCCCGCCCACATCCAGAGGAGCCCCGTTCCGCCTCATAGCTCGATAGGAGGATCCTTTCCCTGCGTGGTCGTGAAAGAATTCCCGGCGTTCCCGTTACATCTCAAGAGGGGCGCTCTCCACAGGAAAGGCGAGAGGAACTCCAGTGTGGTCCACCTTTCCCAGATCCCCCAGATGTCTCAGTCCATTCCACGGAAGCCTGTTTTCCCGCACTGCCTCAACTTTCAAGCCGAGGATCGACTGACACCACGGTGGCACGTGGGACATCACTGTGGGAAAGCGTCGTGGGAAGCCTGGAGGGAAAGCGTCGTGGGAAAGCCTCGTGGAAAGCCTCGAGGGAAAGCCACTGATTCTAGGATACACGGAAGGGAAGCATGACACTGCTGCTACAGCTCGGGAGGAAAGCGCACGTGCATGCCCCCACTCGAGACAAGGACTGACTCCCCTGAGGAGACTCCAGAAATACCCCAAGGTCCATGTCAGCACTGGAGGGGAATCCTCAGGTTCCGGCACCGACTCCACACAAGGTCTTAGGCACGGCATCGACAGGAGAGGAATCCCGAGAGGCCCCCTAGCAACTCGCATGGGGACTGGCCTTTCCTGAGGCCACCAGAGCGGGTCCCTGTGGTCCCCGTCGTAAGGCGAGAGCACCTGCCGCAACTCGAGAAAATCCAGGAGGTTCTCCCCTCCAGGCGAGATGAGGCCCATTTCCGCTGAGGCGTCTGGAGGCAAATCACACCTAACCTCTGGAACTTCCAAAGGGTCCTTCACGCCCTTGCTGCAACTCTACAAGTTCCCCGACATGCCCATCTCCACTCGAGAGGAAGCACTAGAGTCAGGCCCACATCCAGAGGAGCCCCGTTTCCGCCTCCTAGCTCGAGAGGAGGTATCCTTTCCCTTCGTGGTCGGAGAGAATTCCCCGAGTTCCCGTCGCATCTCTAGAGGAGGCGCTCTCCAGAGGAAAGGCGAGAGGAACTCCAGGGTCGTGCCACCATTCCCAGAGCCCCCCAGATGTCTCAGTCCATTCCAGGGAAACCTGTTTTCCCTGCACTGCCTCGACTTTCACCCAAGGATCGAGACACACCACGGTGGCACGTGGGACAGCCCTGTGGGAAAGCCTCGTGGGAAAGCCTCGAGGGAAAGCCACAGATCCCTTGATCCACGCGAAGGGAAGAGTGACACTGCTGCTACAGCTCGGGAGGAAAGCGCAAGTGCATGCCCCCACTCGAGACGAGGACGGACTCCCCGCGAGAGACTCCAGAAGTACCCCAAGATCCATGTCAGCACTGGAGAGGAATCCTCAGGTTCCGGCACGGACTCCACACAAGGTCTTAGGCCCCGGCATCGACGGGAGAGGAATCCCGAGAGGCCCCAGTGGAACTAGCATGGGGACTCTTCTTTCCTGAGGCCACCAGAGCGGGTCCCTGAGTTCCCCGTCGTAAGTCTAGAGCACCTGCCGCAACTCGAGAAAATCCAGGAGGTTCTCCCCTCCAGGCGAGATGAGGCCCATTTCCGCTGAGGCGTCTCGAGGCTCATCACACCTAACCTCTGGAACTTCCAAAAGGTCTATCACACCCTTGCTGCAAATCAAGAAGTTCCCCAACTTACCTGTCTCCACTCGAGAGGAAGCACGAGAGTCCCGCCCTCATCCAGAGGAGCCCCGTTTCCGCCTCCTAGCTCGAGGGCAGGGATCCTTTCCCTGCGTGGACGGGAAAGAATTCCCGGCGTTCCCGTCGCATCTCAAGAGGAGGCGCTCTCCACAGGAAAAGCAAGAGGAATTCCAGGGTCGTGTCACCATTCCCAGAGTCCCCCAGATGTCTCAGTCCATTCCAGGGAAACCTGTTTTCCCTACACTGCCTCGACTTTCAACCCGAGGATCGACTCACAACACGGTGGAACATGGGACAGCCCTGTGGGAAAGCCTCGTGGGAAAGCCTAGCGGGAAAGCCTCGAGGGAAATCCACAGATGCCGTGGTCCAGGCGAACGGAAGCGCAACACTTCTGCTACAGCTGGGGAGGAAAGCACACGTGCATGTCCCCACTCGAGACGAGGACTGACTCCCCTGGGGAGACTCCAGAAGTACCCAAGATCCATGTCAGCACTGGAGAGCAATCCTCAGGTTCCGGCACCGACTCCACACAAGTCTTATGCCCGGCATCGACGAGAGAGGAATCCCAAGAGGCACCCGAGCAATTCGCATGGGGACTGGTCTTTCGTGAGGCCACCAGAGCGGGTCCCTGAGGTACCCGTCGTAAGCCGAGAGCGCCTGCCACAACTCAAGAAAATCCAGGAGTTTCTCCCCTCCAGGCGAATGAGGCCCATTTCCACTGAGGTGTTTCGAGGCTAATCACACCTAACCTCTGAAAATTCCAAACGGTCCTTCACGCCATTGCTGCAACTCAAGAAGTTCCCCGACATACCCGTCTCCACTCGAGAGGTAGCACGACAGTCACGAACACATCCAGAGGAGCCCAGTTTCCGCCTCCTAGCTCGAGAGGAGGGATCCTTACCCTGCGTTTTCGGGAAAGAATTCCCGGCGTTCCGTAGCATCTCAAGAGGAAGCGCTCTCCACAGGAAAGGCGAGAGGAACTCCAGGGTCGTGCCACCATTCCCAGAGTCCCCAGAGGTCTCAGTCCATTCCAGGGAAACCTGTTTTCCATGCACTGCCATGACTTTCAAGCCGAGAAACGACTCACACAACGGTGGCATTTGGGACAGCCGTGTGGGAAACCCTCGTGGGAAAGCCTCGAGGGAAAGCCACAGATCCCTTACTGCCCGCGAAGGAAAGCGCGACACTGCAGCTAGAGCTCAGGAGTAGA
Organism: Capra hircus; assembly: GCF_001704415.2. Taxonomy (NCBI): domain Eukaryota; kingdom Metazoa; phylum Chordata; class Mammalia; order Artiodactyla; family Bovidae; genus Capra; species Capra hircus. The sequence continues at coordinate 719 of NW_017198854.1, read as the reverse complement.
GCCCACCTGCATGCCCCCATTCGAGACGAGGACTGACTCCCGTGGGGAGACTCCAGAAGTACCCAAGATCCATGTCAGCACTGGAGAGGAATCCTCAGGTTCCGGCACCCACTCCACACGAGATCGTAGGCCCGGCATCGACGGGAGAGGAATTCCGAGAGGTCCCCGAGCAACTGGCCTGGGGACTGGCCTTTCTTGAGGCCACCAGAGCGGGTCCCTGAGGTCCCCGTGGTAAGTCGAGAGCACCGCCGTAACTCTTGAAAATCCAGGAGGTTCTCCCCTCCAGGCGAGATGAGGCCCTTTCGGATGAGGTCCTCTAGGCTAATCACACCTAAACGCTGGAATTTCCCAAGGATCCTTAACACCCTTGCTGCAAGGCAAGAAGTTCCCGACATACCCGACTCCACTCGAGAAGAAGGACGAGAGTCCCGCCCACATCCAGAGGAGCCCTGTTTCCGCCTCATAGCTCTAGAGAGTGATCCTTTCCCTGCGTGGTCGGAAAGAATTCCCGGCGTTCTTGTCGCATCTCAAGAGGAGGCGCTCACCACTTGAAACGCGAGAAGAACTCCAGGTTCGTGCCACCGTTCCCACACTCCCCCAGATGTCTCAGTCCATTCCAGGGAAACCTGTTTTCCCTGCACTGCCTCGACTTCTGACTCACACTACGACCGCTGTGGGAAGCCTGTGGGAAAGCCTCGTGTGGGAAAAGCCTCTGGAAA
>NW_017198853.1:0-7545 GCF_001704415.2 Capra hircus | reverse complement strand
GGGAAGAAGAAGGCAGCCACCCAGTGTGTGTTTGCAAGCCTGTATTTGGAAGAAACTGGTTAGCTTCTTCAAGGGGAGACCTCCAGGTCTGCTCAGAGGACCGAAATTCCAGAGGCAGCACCATGCATCTCCCCTGTCCTTTCTGAGCCTTGGAAAGACATTCCTAGCTTATAGCGGTATTGCTCATGAAGAAGCAGGATGCAGGAATGTGTCAGACATGACTGGGTGCCTTCCTGGGTTCAGCTCCGTGAGGGGCCTTTCCACTCAAATTAGGTCCCATGCCTCCTTGGGGAGGAAGTGGGGCCCGCTTGCCTCCAAATTGCCAAAGGCTGGAACAAAGCTAGTTCTATCAGAGGTAAGAAAAGAGCAATTGGATGGATGTGGAAGCTGTTGCTGGGCCGCACTGCTTCAGGCCCCCCACCCCTCCGCCCCCGAGAGAAACAGGCGCCCTGTGGCCCCTAGGTCCTGGATGCAGTTTCACACATAGAATGTGTCCCCATAGGAGCCAAGAATTTTCCTGACAGACCTAGGCTCACTAGAGCTCTCCTACAGAGCAAAGGGGATGGGACAGATGTGTGGCTGTGGCTCTGCCTTTCCCTGGGAGTGTGGAGCCGCTCCCTATGGCCCCGGGCTCCAGGGGAAATTGCCCCTGAATAATGACCTCCAAGAAGCGCTTTTCCAACTGGCTGAGACGTGGAGTTCTCAGGATGCAGGGAAAGCGAGTGTCCTTCGGGGAAGCAAAGGCAGTCACCTCTTATCATTACTTACTAGAATAGTAGGTACCTTCTCCGGTTGGGCAGAGGCCTTCCCTACCTGATCTGAAAAAGAAAACGAAGTAGCTCGCTGATTTGAGAAATAATTCCCAGACTTGGGTTTCCAACCAGTATAGAATCCGACAATGGCCCTGTCTTTGTAGCCGCGTTAATTAACAGGTATGTGAAGCTCTAAATATCAGTGGAAATTACATACAGCATATAGGCCCCAGTGTTCTGGAATGGTGGAAGGAAACAACCAAACTCTTGAAGAGACACTTTCAAAATGGATCATAGAGACTGACTGTACATGGATGGGCTTGCTTCCGGCAGATTTACTCATATTACGGGTAACTGCACGTTCCCATAGTTGTTGTCCTTATGAAATTTTCTATGGGAGACCCCCTCCCACAGTGAGGCAGGTGTTAGCAGATTTGCCACAAGTAAGGGGGTGGGATTTCACAGCAGATGGAACAATTAGGTAAGCTAATAAATCAGGTAACTAAGTTTGTATAAAAAAGAATATCATTCCCCCTTGAGGAACAGATTCATGAATTTGTGCTCAGTGATCAGGTGTGGCTCAATGACTGGAAACACAATTCCTTGGCCTGACATCGGAAAGGTCCTTATACTGTTGTTTTAGCCACAATTCTGAAAGAGATGGGAATACCAGACCACCTAACCTGCCTCTTGAGAAATCTGGATGAAGGTCAGGAAGCAACAGTTAGAGTAGGACATGGAACAACAGACAGGTTCCAAAAAGGAAAAGGAGTATGCAAAGGCTGTATATTGTCACCCTGTTTATTTAACTTATATGCAGAGTACATCATGAAAAATGCTGGGATGGAAGATACATGAGCTGGAATCAAGATTGCCAGTAGAAATATCAATAAACTTAGATATGCAGATGACACCACCATTATGGCTGAATGTGAAGAGGAACGGGTATGTCGGGGAACTTCTTGAGTTGCAGCAAGGGTGTGAAGGAACCTTTGGAAGTTCCAGAGGTTAGGTGTGGTTAGTCTCGAGATGCCTCAGCGGAAATGGGCCTCATGTCGCCTGGAATGGAGAGGCTCCTGGATATTCCCGAGTTTCAGCAGGTGCTCTCGAGTTACGACGGGGACTTCAGGGACCCGCTCTGGCGGCCGCAGGAAACGCAGTCATCATGCGTGTTGCTAGGGGGCCTCTCGTGATTCCTCTCCCGTCGATGCCGGGCCTAAGACTTGTGTGCAGTCGGGGCCGGAAGCTGAGGATTCCTCTCCAGTGCTGACATGGATTTTGTGGTACTTCTCGAGTCTCCACAAGGGAGTCAGGCCTCGTCTCGAGTGGGGGCATGAGCGTGCCCTTTCCTCCCATGCTGTAGCAGCAGTGTCACGCTTCCCCATGCCTGGACCAAGGGATCTGTGGCTTTCCCTCGAGTCTTTCCCACTAGGCTTTCCCACAGGGCTGTCCCACGTGTGACGGTGGTGTGAGTCGATCCTCGGCATGAAGCCAAAGCAGTGCAGGGAAAACAGGTTCCTGTGGAATGGACTGAGACATCTGGGGGACTCGGAGAATGGTGGCATGTCCCTGGAGTTCCTCTCGACTTTCCTGTGGAGAGTGCCTCCTCTTGAGAAGCGACAGGAACGCCGGTAATTCTTTTCCGACCTCGCAGGGAAAGGATCCCTCCTCTCGAGCTATGAGGCGGAAACGGGGCTCCTCTGGATGTGGGCGGAACTATCGTGCTTCCTCTTGAGTGGAGACGGGTATGTCGGGGAACTTCTTGATTTGCAGCAAGGGTGTGAAGGACCCTTTGGAAGTTCCAGAGTTTAAGTGTGCTTAGCCTTGAGATGTGTCAGGAAATAGGCTTCATTTTGCCTGGAGGGGAGAACATCCTTGATTTTCTCCAGTTGCGGCAGGTGCTCTCCACTTACGACGGGGACCGCAGGGACCCGCTCTGGTGGCCTCAGGAAGGCCAGTCAAGATCCAAGACAGCACTGGAGAGGGAGAGACATCACAAGAGGCTCCCGAGCAACTCGCATGGGGACTGGCCTTTCCTGAGGCCACCAAAGCGGGTCCCTGAGGTCCCGTCGTAAGTCGAGAGCACCTGCCAACTCGAGAAAATCCAGGAGGTGCTCCCTCCAGGCGAGATGAGGCCCATTTCCGCTGAGGCGTCTCGAGGGTAATCACAACTAACCTCTGGAACTTCCAAAGGGTCCTTCACACCCATGCTGCAACTCAAGAAGTTCCCCGACATACCCGTCTCCACTCGAGAGGAGCACGAGAGTCCCGCCCACATCCAGAGGAGCCCCGTTTTCGCCTCCTAGCTCGAGAGGAGGGATCTTTTCCCTGCGTGGTCGGGAAAGAATTCCCGGCGTTCCCGTTGCATCTCAAGAGGAGGCGCTCTCCACAGGAAAGGCAAGAGGAACTTCAGGGTCGTGCCACCATTCCCAGAGGGATGTCTCAGTCCATTCCAGGGAAAACTGTTTTCCCTGCACTGCCTCGACATTCAAGCCGAGGATCGACTCACACCACGGTGGCACGACAGCCCTGTGGGAAAGCCTCGTGGGAAAGCCTCGAGGGAAAGCCAAAGATCCGTTGATCCACGCGAAGGGAAGCGTGACACTGCTGCTACAGCTCGGGAGGAAAGCGCACGGGCATGCCCCACTCGAGACGAGGACTGACTCCCCTGTGGAGACTCCAGAAGTCCCCAAAATCCATGTCAGCACTGGAGAGGAATCCTCAGGTTCCGGCACCGACTCCCACACAAGATCTTAGGCCCCGGCATCGACGGGAGAGGAATCCCGAGAGGCCCCGAGCACCTCGCATGGGGACTGGCCTTTCCTGAGGCCACCAGACGGGTCCCTGAGGTCCCGTCGTAAGTCGAGAGCACCTGCAACTCGAGAAAATCCAGGAGGTTCTCCCCTCCAGGCGAGATGAGGCCCATTTCCGCTGAGGCGTCTCGAGGCTATTCGCAATTAACCTCTGGAAGGTCCAAAGGGTCCTTCACACCCTTGCTGCAACTCAAGAAGTTCCCGACATACCCGTCTCCACTCGAGAGGAAGCACGAGAGTCCAGCCCACATCCAGAGGAGCCCCGTTTCCCCCTGCTATCTCGAGAGAAGGATCCTTTCCCTGCATGGTCAGGAAAGAATTCCCGGCATTCCCGTCGCATCTCAAGAGGAGGCGCTCTCCACAGGAAAGGCGAGAGGAACTCCAGGGTCGTGCCACATTCACAGAGTTCCCCAGATGACTCACTCCATTCCAGGGAAACCTGTTTTCCCTGCACTGCCTCGACTTTCAAGCCGAACATCGACTAACACCTGGGTGGCACGTGGGACAGCCCTGTGGAAAGCCTCGTGGGAAAGACTTGTGGGAAAGCCTCGAGGGAAATCCACAGATCCCTTGATCCACGCGAAGTGAAGCGTGACACTGCTGCTACAGCTCGGGAGGAAAGCACATGTGCATGCCCCCACTCGCGACGCGGACTGACTCCCATGGGGAAACTCCAGAAGTAACCCAAGATCCATGTCAGCAGTGGATAGCAATCCTCAGGTTCCGACAGCGACTCCACACAAGGTCTTAGGCCCCGGCATCGATGGGAGAGGAAAACCCGAGAGGCCCCCGAGCAACTCGCATGGGGACTGGCCTTTCCTGAGGCCACCAGAGCGGGTCCCTGAGGTCCCGTTGTAAGTCGAGAGTACCTGCCTGCAACTCGAGAAAATCCAGGAGGTTCTCCCCTCCAGGCGAGATGAGGCCCATTTCCGCTGACGCGTCTCGAGGCTAATCACACCTAACCTCTGGAACATCCGAAGGGTCCTTCACACCCTAGCTGCAACTCAAGAAGTTCCGACATACCCGTCTCCACTCGAGAGGAAGCACGAGAGACCCGCCCACATCCAGAGGAGCCCCGTTTCCGCCTCCTAGCTCGAGTGGAGGGATCCTTTCCCTGAGTGGTCGGGAAAGAATTCCAGGCGTTCCCGTCGCATCTCAAGAGGAGGCGCTCTCCACAGGAAAGGCGAGAGGAACTCCAGGGTCGTGCCACCAATCCCAGAGTCCCCAGATGTCTCAGTCCATTCCAGGGAAACCTGTTTTCCCTGCACTGCCTCACTTTCAAGCCAAGGATCCACTCACACCACGGGTGGGACAGCCCTGTGGGAATGCCTCGTGGGAAAGCCTGATGGGAAAGCCTCGAGGGAAAGCCACAGATCCCTTGATCCACGCGAAGTGAAGCGTGACACTGCTGCTACAGCTCGGGAGGAAAGCACATGTGCATGCCCCCACTCGCGACGCGGACTGACTCCCATGGGGAAACTCCAGAAGTAACCCAAGATCCATGTCAGCAGTGGATAGCAATCCTCAGGTTCCGACAGCGACTCCACACAAGGTCTTAGGCCCCGGCATCGATGGGAGAGGAAACCCGAGAGGCCCCGAGCAACTCGCATGGGGACTGGCCTTTCCTGAGGCCACCAGAGCGGGTCCCTGAGGTCCCCGTTGTAAGTCGAGAGTACCTGCTGCAACTCGAGAAAATCCAGGAGGTTCTCCCCTCCAGGCGAGATGAGGCCCATTTCCGCTGACGCGTCTCGAGGCTAATCACACCTAACCTCTGGAACATCCGAAGGGTCCTTCACACCCTAGCTGCAACTCAAGAAGTTCCGACATACCCGTCTCCACTCGAGAGGAAGCACGAGAGACCCGCCCACATCCAGAGGAGCCCCGTTTCCGCCTCCTAGCTCGAGTGGAGGGATCCTTTCCCTGAGTGGTCGGGAAAGAATTCCAGGCGTTCCCGTCGCATCTCAAGAGGAGGCGCTCTCCACAGGAAAGGCGAGAGGAACTCCAGGGTCGTGCCACCAATCCCAGAGTCCCCCAGATGTCTCAGTCCATTCCAGGGAAACCTGTTTTCCCTGCACTGCCTCCACTTTCAAGCCAAGGATCCACTCACACCACGGTGGCACGTGGGACAGCCCTGTGGGAATGCCTCGTGGGAAAGCCTGATGGGAAAGCCTCGAGGGAAAGCCACAGATCCCTTGATCCACGCGAAGTGAAGCGTGACACTGCTGCTACAGCTCGGGAGGAAAGCACATGTGCATGCCCCCACTCGCGACGCGGACTGACTCCCATGGGGAAACTCCAGAAGTAACCCAAGATCCATGTCAGCAGTGGATAGCAATCCTCAGGTTCCGACAGCGACTCCACACAAGGTCTTAGGCCCCGGCATCGATGGGAGAGGAAACCCGAGAGGCCCCGAGCAACTCGCATGGGGACTGGCCTTTCCTGAGGCCACCAGAGCGGGTCCCTGAGGTCCCCGTTGTAAGTCGAGAGTACCTGCTGCAACTCGAGAAAATCCAGGAGGTTCTCCCTCCAGGCGAGATGAGGCCCATTTCCGCTGACGCGTCTCGAGGCTAATCACACCTAACCTCTGGAACATCCGAAGGGTCCTTCACACCCTAGCTGCAACTCAAGAAGTTCCGACATACCCGTCTCCACTCGAGAGGAAGCACGAGAGACCCGCCACATCCAGAGGAGCCCCGTTTCCGCCTCCTAGCTCGAGTGGAGGGATCCTTTCCCTGAGTGGTCGGGAAAGAATTCCAGGCGTTCCCGTCGCATCTCAAGAGGAGGCGCTCTCCACAGGAAAGGCGAGAGGAACTCCAGGGTCGTGCCACCAATCCCAGAGTCCCCCAGATGTCTCAGTCCATTCCAGGGAAACCTGTTTTCCCTGCACTGCCTCCACTTTCAAGCCAAGGATCCACTCACACCACGGTGGCACGTGGACAGCCCTGTGGGAATGCCTCGTGGGAAAGCCTGATGGGAAAGCCTCGAGGGAAAGCCACAGATCCCTTGATCCACGCGAAGGGATGCGTGACACTGCTGCTACAGCTCGGGAAGAAAGCGACGTGCATGCCCCACTCGAGACGAGGACTGACTCCTCTGGGGAGACTCCAGAATTCCCCCAAGGTCCATGTCAGCACTGGAGAAGAAACCTCAGTTTCCGGCACCGAATCCACACAAGGTCTTAGGCCCGGCATCGACGGGAGAGGAATCCCATGAGGCCCTCGAGCAACTCGCCTGGGACTGGTGTTTCCTGAGCCACCAATCGGGTGCCTGAGTTTCCCTTCGTAAGTCGAGAGAACCTGCGGCAACTCGAGAAAATCCAGGAGGTTCTCCCCTCCAGGCGAGATGAGGCCCATTTCCGCTGAGGCATCTCGAGGCTAATCACACCTAACCTACGGAACTTCGAAAGGGTCCTTCACACCCTTGCAGCAACTCAAGAAGTTCCCGACATACCCGTCTCGACTCGAGAGGAAGCACGAGAGTCCTGCCCACATCCAGAGGAGCCCCGTTTCCGCCTCATAGCTCGAGAGGAGGGATTTTTCCCTGCGTTGTCGGGAAAGAATTCCAGGTGTACCCGTCGCATCTCAAGAGGAGGCGCTCTCCACGGAAAGGCGAGAGGAAAATCCAGGGTCGTGCCACCATTCCAGAGTCCCTCAGAATTCTCAGTCCATTCCAGGGAAACCTGTTTTTCCTGCACTGCCTCGACTTTCAAGCGAGGATCGACTCACACCACGGTGGCACGTGGGACAGCCCTGTGGGAAAGCCTCCTGGGAAAGCCTCATGGGAAAGCCTCGAGGGAAAGCCACAGATCCCTTGATCCACGCGAAGGGAAGCGTGACACTGCTGCTACAGCTCGGAGGAAAGCGCACGTGCATTCCCCCACTCGAGCCGAGGACTGACTCCCTGGGGAGACTCCAGAAGAGAAGTTCCCCAAGATCCATGTTAGCACTGGAGAGGAATACTCAGGTTCCGGCACCGACTCC
>NW_017198852.1:0-7545 GCF_001704415.2 Capra hircus | reverse complement strand
GTGCGCCCCACTCGCAGACGCGAGACGGATTCTCCCCTCTGCGCGGGGGAGACTCCCAGAAGTACCCCAAGATCCATGTCAGAACTGGAGAGGAATTCTCAGTTTCCGACACCGACTCCAAACAAGGTCTTAGCCCTGGCATCGATGGAGAGGAATCCCCGAGGACCGAGCAAATCGCATGGGGACTGGCCTTTCCTGAGGCCACCAGAGCGGGTCCCTGAGGTCCCCGTAGTAATTCGAGAGCACCTGCCGCAACTTGAGAAAATCGCAGGAGGTTCTCCCTTCTTGGCGAGATGAGGCCCATTTCCACTGAGTTCTCTCAAGGCTAATCACACCTAACCTCTGGAACTTCCAAGGGTCCTTCACACCCTTTCTGCAATTCAAGCAGATCACCATATACCAGTCTCCACTCGAGAGGAAGAACGAGAGTCCCGCCCACATCCAGAGGAGCCCCGTTTCCGACTCCTAGCTCGAGAGGAGGGATCCTTTCCCTGCGTGGTCGGGAAAGAATTCCCGGCGTTCCCATCGCATCTCAAGAGGGGCGCTCTCCACAGGGAAGGCGAGAGGAGGGGTCGTGCCACCATTCCCAGAGTCCCACAGATGTCTTAGTCCATTCCAGGGAAACCTGTTTTCCCTGCACTGCCTCGACTTTCAAGAAGAGGTTCGACTCACACCAAGGTGGCAGGTGGGACAGTCCTTGGGAAAGCGTCGTGGAAAGCGTCGTGGAAAGCCTCGAGGGAAAGCCACAGATCCTTTGATCGCGCGAAGGGAAGCTCAACACTGCTGCTACAGCTCGGAGGAAAGCGCACATGCATGCCCCGACTCGAGACGAGGACTGACTCCCCTGGGGAGACTCCAGAAACACCCAAGATACATGTCAGCACTGGAGAGGAATCCTCAGGTTTTGGCACAGACTCCACACAAGATCTTAGGTCCCGGCATCGACGGGAGACGAATCCCGAGAGACCCATGAGCAACTCGCATGGGGACTTCCCTTTCGTGAGGCCACAAGAGGGGGTCCCTGATGTCACCGTCGTAAGTCGAGAGCACCTGCTGCCAACTCGAGAAAATCCAGGAGGTTCTCCTCTCCTGGCGAGATGAGGCCCATTTCCGCTGAGGGGTCTCGAGGCTAATCACACCTAAACTCTGGAACTTCCAAAGGGTCATTCACACCCTTGCTGCAACTCAAGAAGTTCCCCAACATGCCCGTCTCCACTCGACAGGAAGCACGAGAGTCCCGCCCACATCCAGAGGAGACCCGTTTCCGCCTCCATAGCTAGAGAGGAGGGATACTTTCCCTGCGTGGTCGGGAAAGAATTCCCGGCGTTCCCGTCGCATCTCAAGAGGAGGCGCTCTCCACAGGAAAGGCGAGAGGAACTCCAGGGTCGTTTCACCATTCCCAGAGCCCCCAGATGTCTCAGTCCATTCCAGGGAAACCTGTTTTCCCTGCACTGCCTCGACTTTCAAGCCGAGGATCGACTCACACCACGGTGGCACGTGGGACAGCCCTGTGGGAAAGCCTCGTGGGAAAGCCTCGTGGGAAAGCCTCTTGGGAAAGCCACAGATCACTTGATACTCGCGAAGGGAAGCGCGACACTGTTGCTAAAGCTCGGGAGGAAAGCGCACGTTTCATGCCCCCATTCGAGACGAGGACTGTCTCCCCTGGGGAGACTCCAGAAGTACCCCAAGATCCATGTCAGCACTGGAGAGGAATCCTCCGGTTCCGCCACCTACTCCACACAAGGTTTTATGCTCCGGCATCGACGGGAGAGGAATCCCTAGAGGCCCCCCCGAGTAACTCGCATGGGGACCGTCCTTTCGATATGGCCACCAGAGCGGGTCACCTGAGGTCCCCGTCGTAAGTCGAGAGCACCTGCCACAACTCCGGAGAAAATCCAAGAGGTTCTCCCCCTCCAGGCGAGATGAGGCCCATTTCTGCTGAGCGCGTCTGGAGGCTAATCACACCTAACCTCTGGAACTTCCATAGGGTACTTCACACCCTTGCTGCAACTCAAGAAGTTCCCCGACATACCCGTCTCCAGTCGAGAGGGAAGCACGAGAGTCCCGCCCACATCCAGAGGAGCCCCGTTTCAGCTTCCTAGCTCGAGAGGGAGCGATCCTTTCCCTGCGTGTTCGGGAAAGAATTTCTGGCGTTTCCGTTGCATCTCAAGAGGAGGCACTCTCCACAGGAAAGGCGAGAGGACTCCAGGGTCGTTCCACCATTCCCAGAGTCCCCCAGATTTCTCAGTCCATTCCAGGGAAACCTGTTTTCCCTGCACTGCCTCGACTTTCATGCCGAGGAACGACTCACACTACGGTGGCACGTGGTACAAACCTGTGGGAAGCCTCGTGGGAAAGCCTCGAGGGATAGCCACAGATCCCTTGATCCACGGGAAGGGAAGCGTGAATCTGCTGCTTCAGCTCGGGAGGAAAGCTCACGTGCATGCCCCCACTCGAGATGACGAAAGACTCCCCTGGGGAGACTCCGAGAAGTAGCCCAAGATCCATGTCAGCAATGGAGAGGAATCCTCAGGTTCCGGCACCGACTCCACACAAGATCTTAGGCCCCGGCCTCGACGGGAGAGGAGTCCCGAGAGGCCCCCGAACAACTCGCCTGGGATCTGGCCTTTCCTGAGGCCACCAGAGCGGGTCGCTGAGGTCCCCATCGGAAGTCGAGAGCACCTGCCGCAACAAGAGAAAATCCAGGTGGATTTCCCCTGAGGCGAGATGAGGCCCATTTCTGCTGAGGTGTCTCGAGGCTAATCACACCAAAACCTCTGTAACTTCCAAAGGGTGATTCACACCCTTGCTGCAACTCAAGAAGTTCCCCGACATACCCGTCTCCACTTGAGAGGAAGCACGAGAGTCCCGCTCACATCCAGAGGAACCCCGTTTCCGCCTCCTAGCTCGAGAGGAGGGATCATTTCCTTTCGTGGTCGGGAAAGAATACCCAGCGTTCCCCGTCGCTTCTCAAGAGGAGTCGCTCTCCACAGGAAAGGCGAGAGGAACTTCCAGGGTGGTGCCACCATTCACAGAGTCCCCCAGATGTCTCAGTCCATTCCAGGGAAACCTGTTTTCCCTGCACTGCCTCGACTTTCCTGCCAAGGATAGACTCACACCACGGTGGCACGTGGGACAGCCCTGTGGGAAAGCCTCGTGGGAAAGCCTTGTGGGAAAGCCTCGTGAGGAAGCCTCGAGGGAAAGCCACTGATCCCTTGATCCAGGCGACGGGAGCATGACACTGCTGCTACACCTCGGGAAGAAAGCGCAGGTGCATGCCCCCACTCGAGATGAGGAGTGACTCCCATGGGGAGACTCCAGAAGTACCCCAAGATCCATGTCAGCACTGGAGAGGAAACCTCAGGTTCTGGCACCGACTCCACACAAGTTCTTAGGCCCCAGCATCGACGGAAGAGGAATCGCGAGAGGCCCCGAGCAACTCGAATGGGGAATGGCCTTTCCTGAGGCCCCCAGAGCGGGTCCCTGAGATCCCCGTCGTAAGTCGAGAGCACCTGCCCTAACTCGAGAAAATCCTGGAGGTTCTCCCCCTCCAGGCGAGATGAGGCCCATTTCTGCTGAGGCATCTCCAGGCTAATCACACCTAACCTCTGTAACTTACAAAGGGTCCTTCCCATCCTTGCTGCAACTCAAAGAAGTTCCCCGACATACCCGTCTCCTCTCGAGAGGAAGCACGAGAGTCCCGCCCACATCAAGAGGAGCCCCGTTTCCGCCCTCATAGCTTGAGAGCAGGGATCCCTTCCCTGCGTGGTCGGGAAAGAATTCCCGGCGTACCCGTCGCATCTCAAGAGGAGGTGCTCTCCACAGGAAAGGCGAGACGAACTCCAGGGTCGTGCCACCATTCCCAGAGTCCCCCAGATGTCTCAGTCCATTCCAGGGAAAACTATTTTCCCTGCACAGAATCGACTTTCCAAGCCTAGGATCGACTCACACCACGGTGACACGTGGGACAGACCTGTGGGCAAGCCTCGAGGGAAAGCCTCGAGGGAAAGCCACACAGATCCCTTGATCCACGCGAAGGGAAGCGCGACACTGCTGCTACAGCTTGGGAGTAAAGCGCCACGTGCATGCCCCCACTCGAGACGAGGACTGACTCCCCTGGGGAGACTCCAGAAATACCCCAAGATCCATGTCAGCACCGGAGAGGAAACCTCAGGTTCCGGCACCGACTTCACACAAGGTCTTAGGCCCCGGCATAGACAGGAGAGGAATCCTGAGATACCGCCCCGAGCAATTCGCTGGGGACTGGCCTTTCCTGAGGCCACCAGAGCGGGTCCCTGAGGTCCCCGTCATAAGTCGAGAACACCTGCCGCAACTCGAGAAAATCCAGGAGGTTCTCCCCTCCAGGAGAGATGAGGCCCATTTCCGCTGAGGCATCTCGAGGCTAATCACACCTAACCTCTGGAACTTCCAAAGGGTCCTTCACACCCTTTGCTGCAACTCAAGAAGTTCCCCGACATACCCGTCTCCACTCGAGAGGAATCACGAGAGTCCCTCCCTCATCCAGAGGAGCGCGGTTTCCGCCTCCTAGCTCGAGAGGAGGGATCTTTCCCTGCGTGTCGGGAAAGAATTGGCCGTTCCTGTCCGCATCTCAAGAGGAGGCGCTCTCCCCAGGAAAGGCAAGAGGAACTCCAGGGTCGTGCCACCATTCCCAGAGTCCCCCAGATGTCTCAGTCCATTCCAGGGAAACCTGTTTTCCCTGCACTGCCTCGACTTTCAAGCCGAGGATCGACTCACACCACGGTGGCACGTGGGACAGCCCTGTGGGAAAGCCTCGTGGGAAAGCCACAGATCCCTTGATCCACGCGAAGGGAAGCGTGACACTGCTGCTACAGCTCGGGAGGAAAGCGCACGTGCATGCCCCCACTCGAGACGAGGACTGACTCCCCTGGGGAGACTCCAGAAGTACGCCAAGATCCATGTCAGCACTGGAGAGGAATCCTCAGGTTCCGGCACCCCGACTCTACACAAGGTCTGATGCCGGGGTCCAGCCCCGGTGGATCCAGGGAATTCGAAGGGTGAACGGCGTTGGCGGTGGAAAGACTTGTTTATTTATTAATGTAAGATTAGATTAGGAAACTATAGTGTAGTAAGAAGATTAAGTGGAGGAAGAAGGCTGAATAGCTTGGTTTACTCGGACGGTCAATAAAATTCCAGACAAGGAATTTGCACCTCCTACGTTGGCCACCGGCGCCCGCTTGAATATCTAAGGGTGCCTCGCCTTAAGCTCCCTTTCGTGCGGGTCTTAACAGCCAGGGCAAGTAAGTAGACCTGGCGAGACTCCGCACTCCAGGTGGAGATTCATCCTGAAGTTATAGTAAAGAGCAGAGAGAAGGAAAGTTAGAGAAGAAGAAAAGAGAGAGAAAGACACGGGGGGAGCCAGAGTCCCAAGAAACCAGGCTGAGAGACTAGTTCGAGAAGCTGGTCCGAGAATCTGGCCCCCGGCCCCTGGCCTCCTCCTTTATTGTTCAGAAGGCCTTTTATACTTTTGATAAAACATGGAGATCAATGGATAACACAAAATTATATAGTGTTCGCAACCCAGATTCTTTCTGTATATCATTTTGTATACAAAAGGTCTCAGGTGATTTACATTATCTTCTGGCCAAGAGGCTTGTTAACACTTTTTTGGCTCTCTTCCTTAATGAATGTTAATTTTTGTTTCCCCTGAAGTGTTTTTCTTTTAATCTGCATCTCCTTAAAGCATTAAAGTTACATCTCTATAGAACAAAGGTGCAGTGGGTTATAACAAAGAAGGTACTTAACTCAAAGATCTAATGTTGCTAATACCAGGTCTACTACTTGTTTTTCTATATACCAACTATATCTAAAAATAAAGGATATGAAAATTTGGCAGCAAGCATTGACCCAAAAAATGAAACTTTTAATCAGTCCTATTCTAAAGATTTTGACTCCTCGGAAGCTCCTGCATTCCTAGGATGTTTTAAGCTTCCTGTGCCTCCTGCGGTCAGGAGGCCTCAAACAATCACAAGCGCAGCTGTACGAGTCCTACAGGCAGGCTAGAAAGAAATCAGAGGGTTTTTGGATTGAAACACTCTTTCAAATGCAGAAGACTAACGGCCTGAATTGACTTTTTCCAGAAAAGGTCAGAAGAGTGAAAAAGCAGAGCACAAAAACCGGCAGATTTTTGTTGGGGTACGTGCTTAAAAATTTCAAGAGGGATCCCTGAAGTCTGAGCACGCCTTGCGTATGTCAGCTTCCTTCCTCATAACCTTGTCACGGGCGGGCTACCTCACACTGGCTCCCGGCAGTCTTAGGCCCGGCATCGACGGGAGAGGAATCCCGAGAGCCCCCGAGCAACTCGCATGCGGACTGGCCTTTCCTGAGGCCACCAGAGCGGGTCCCTGAGGTCCCCGTCGTAAGTCGAGAGCACCTGCCACAACTCGAGAAAATCCAGGAGGTTCTCCCCTCCAGGCGAGATGAGGCCCATTTCCGCTGAGGCATCTCGAGGCTAATCACACCTAACCTCTGGAACTTCCAAAGGGTCCTTCACACCCTTGCTGCAACTCAAGAAGTTCCCCGACATACCCGACTCCACTCGAAAGAAGCACGAGAGTCCCGCCCACATCCAGAGGAGCCCGTTTCCGCCTCCTAGCTCGAGGGGAGGGATCCTTTCCCTGCGTGGTCAGGAAAGAATTCCCGGCATTTCCGTCGCATCTCAAGGGGAGGCGCTCTCCAAAGGAAAGGCGAGAGGAACTCCAGGGTCGTGCCACCATTCCCAGAGTCCCCCAGATGTCTCAGTCCATTCCAGGGAAACCTGTATTCCCTACACTGCCTCCACTTTCAAGACGAGGATCGACTCACACCACGGTGGCACGTGGGACAGCCCTGTGGGAAAGCCTCGAGGGAAAGCCTCGTGGGAAAGCCTCGAGGGAAAGTTGCAGATCACTTGATCCACGCGAAGGGAAGCATGACACTGCTGCTACATCTCGGGAGGAAAGCGCCCGTGCATGCCCCCACTCGAGACGAGGACTGACTCCTCTGGGGCGACTCCAGACGTACCCCAAGATCCATGTCAGCACTGGAGAGGAAACCTCAGGTTCCGGCACCTACTCCACACAAGGTCTTAGGCCCCGGCATCGACGGGAGAGGAATCCGAGAAGGCCGCGAACAACTCGCATGGGGACTGGCCCTTCCAGAGGAGCCCCGTTTCCGCTCCTAGCTCGAGAGGAGGTTCCTTTTCTGCGTGTTCAGGAAAGAATTCCTGGCTTCCCATCGCAGCTCAAGAGGGGGCGCTCTCTACAGGAAAGGCGAGAGAACTCCAGGGTCGTGCCACGATTCCCAGAGTCCCCCAGATGTCTCAGTCCACTCCAGGGAAACGTGTTTTCCTTGCACTGCCTCGACTTTCAAGCCGAGGAATGACTCACACCACGGTGGCACGTTGGACAGCCATTTGGAAAGCTCGTGGGAAAGCCTCGTGGGAAAGACTCGGGGGAAAGCCACAGATTCCTTCATCCACGCGAAGGGAAGCGTGACACTACAGCTACAGCTCAGGAGGAAAGCGCA
>NW_017198851.1:0-7545 GCF_001704415.2 Capra hircus | reverse complement strand
GCTCTGCTGTGTGTAGCAAACGAGCGCTGCGGAGGAAAAGCTGCAAATAGCATTGCCCGAAC
Organism: Capra hircus; assembly: GCF_001704415.2. NCBI lineage: Eukaryota > Metazoa > Chordata > Mammalia > Artiodactyla > Bovidae > Capra > Capra hircus. The sequence goes on along the minus strand of NW_017198851.1, from coordinate 7,483 downwards.
TTTTTCGACTGACGAGGACTGAACTCCCCTGTGGAGACTTCAGAAGAGGATTTACGAAAGAGCTCAACCTTGTAATACAAGAATCCAAATGATCAGCAACGATGGGAGAAAGGAATCTACGGTTCCGGGCAAGCACCGTCCACGACATTCCACACAAAAGTCTTTGATGGCTCGCGGCCTCTGACGAAAGGGGGAGAGGATCCCGGGGCGGAGCCCCCTAGCTTGGGATGTTCGTCTCGCAATTGGGACTGGCCTTTTCCTGAGCGAACCAGAGCGAGTCCGCTTAGCGAGGTGCCCAAGCGTAAGTCGAAGAGAAGTGCTAACTCCTTTTCCCCAAGGCGGCAAACTCGGGAAGCAAATTTCCAGAAAGGTCTCCTGTTGACGCTCCTCTCACATCCAACCGACGAAGGGAGTGCTCCATGTTCTCCAAACCTTGAAGGCGTTTGAGGCTAAAAAATCCAATTAAGGTCAAGTACTGGTAACTTTGACAAAATGGCGATCCATCTCATTCACTCCTTTACTGCAACTCAAGAAGTTCCTCGACAAAACCGGCTCTCGCTCGAGAGGAAGCACGAGATTCCCGCCCACATCCAGCAGAGACCCGTTTCCGCCTCCTAGCTCGAGAGTAGGGATCCTTTCCCTGCGTGGTCGGGAAAGAATTCCCAGCATTCCTGTCGCATTTCAAGAGGAGGCGCTCTCCACAGGAAAGGCGAGAGAACTCCAGGGTTGTGCCACCATTTCCAGAGTCCCCCACATGTCTCAGTCCATTCCAGGGAAACCTGTTTTCCCTGCACTGCCTCGACTTTCAATCCAAGGATCGACTCTCACCACAGTGGCACGTGGGACAGCCCTGTGGGAAAGCCTCGTGGGAAAGCCTCTGGAGGGAAAGCCACAGATTCCTTGATCCACGCGAAGGGAAGTGCGGACACTGCTGCTACAGCTCGGAAGGAAAGCGCACGTGCATGTCCCCACTCGAGACGAGGACTGACTCCCCTGGGGAGACTCCAGAAGTACCCCAAGGACCATGTCAGCACTGGCAGAGGAATCCTCAGGTTCCGGCACTGACTCCACACAAGGTTTTAGGCCCCAGCATCGACGGGAGCAGAAACCCGAGAGGTCCCCGAGCAACTCGCAAGGGGACTGGCCTTTCCTGAGGCCACCAGAGCGGGTCCCTGATGTCCCCGTCGTAAGTCGAGAGCACCTGCCGCAACTCGAGAAAATCCAGGAGGTTCTCCCCTCCATTCGAGATGAGGCCCATTTCCACTGAGGCGTCTTGAGGCTAATCACACCTAAACTCTGGAACTTCCAAAGGGTCCTTCACACCCTTGCTGCAACTCAAGAAGTTCCCCGACATACCCGACTCCACTCGAGAGGAAGCACGAGAGTCCCGCCCACAACCAGAGGAGGCCCCGTTTCCGCCTCCTAGCTCGAGAGGAGGCTTCCTTTCCCTGCGTGGTCGGGAAAGAATTCCCGGCCTTCCCGTCGCATCTCAATTGGAGGCGCTCTCCACAGGAAAGGCGAGAGGAACTCCAGGGTCGTGCCACATTCCCAGAGTCCCCCAGATGTCTCAGTCCATTCCAGGGAAACCTGTTTTCCCTACACTGCCTCGACTTTCAAGCCGAGGATCGACTCACACCACGGTGGCACGTGGGACAGCCCTGTGGGAAAGCCTCGTGGGAAAGCCTCATGGGAAAGCCTCGAGGGAAAGCCCCTGATCCCTTGATCCACGCGAAGGGAAGCGTGACACTGCTGCTACAGCTCGGGAGGAAAGCGCACTTGCATGCCCCCACTCGAGACGAGGACTGACTCCCCTGGGGAGACTCCAGAAGTACCCCAAGATCCATGTCAGCACTGGAGAGGAATCCTCAGGTTCCGGCACCGATTCCACACAAGGTCTTAGGCCCCGGCTTCGACGGGAGAGGAATCCCGAGAGGCCCCCGAGCATCTCGCATGGGGACTGGCCTTTCCTGAGGCCACCAGAGCGGGTCCCTGAGGTCCCAGTCGTAAGTCGAGAGCACCTGCCGCAACTCGAGAAAATCCAGGAGGTTCTCCCCTCCAGGCGAGATGAGGCCCATTTCCGCTGAGGCGTCTGGAGGCTAATCGCATCTAACATCTGGAACTTCCAAAGGGTCTTTCACTCCTTTACTGCAACTCAAGAAGTTCCTCGACAAAATCGGTCTCCGACTCGAGAGGAAGCACGAGATTCCCGCCCACATCCAGCAGAGACCCGTTTCCGCCTCCTAGCTCGAGAGTAGGGATCCTTTCCCTGCGTGGTCGGGAAAGAATTCCCGGCGTTCCCTTCGCATCTCAAGAGGAGGCGCTCTCCACAGGAATGTTGAGAGGAACTCCAGGGTTGTGCCACCATTCCCAGAGTCCCCCAGATGTCTCAGTCCATTCCAGGGAAACCTGTTTTCCCTGCACTGTCCCGACTTTCTAGCCGGGGTTGGACTCACACCACGGTGGCACGTGGGACAGCCACTGTGGGAAAGCCTCGTGGGAAAGCCTTGGAACCTCGAGGGAAAGCCACAGATCCCTTGATCCACAGCGAAGGGAAGCGCGACACTGCTGCTACAGCTCGGGAGGAAAGTGCACGTGCATGCCCCCACTCGAGACGAGGACTGACTCCCCTGGGGAGACTCCAGAAGTACCCCAAGATCCATGTCAGCACTGGAGAGGAATCCTCAGGTTCCGGCACCGACTCCACACAAGATCTTAGGCCCCTGCATCGACGGGAGAGGAATCCCGAGAGGGCCTCGAGCAACTCGCATGGGGACTGGCCTTTCCTGAGGCCACCAGAGCGGGTCCCTGAGGTTCCCGTCGTAAGTCGAGAGCACCTGCCGCAACTCGAGAAAATCCAGGAGGTTCTCCCCTCCAGGCGAGATGAGGCCCATTTCCGCTGAGGCGTCCTGAGGCTAATCACACCTAAACTCTGGAACTTCCAAAGGGTCCTTCACACCCTTAGCTGCAACTCAAGAAGTTCCTCCGACATAACCGGTCTCCACTCGAGAGGAAGCACGAGAGTCCCGCCCACATCCAGCAGGAGACCCCGTTTCCGCCTCCTAGCTCGAGAGGAGGGATCCTTTCCCTGCGTGGTCGGGAAAGAATTCCCGGCGTTCCCGTCGCATCTCAAGAGGAGGCGCTCTCCACAGGAAAGGCGAGAGGAACTCCAGGGTCGTGCCACCATTCCCAGAGTCCCCCAGATGTCTCAGTCCATTCCAGGGAAACCTGTTTTCCCTGCACTGCCTCGACTTTCAAGCCGAGGATCGACTCACACCACGGTGGCACGTGGGACAGCCCTGTGGGAAAGCCTCGTGGGAAAGCCTCAGTGGGAAAGCCTCGAGGGAAAGCCACAGATCCCTTGATCCACGCGAAGGAAGCGTGACACTGCTGCTACAGCTCGGGAGGAAAGCGCACGTGGCATGCCCCCACTCGAGACGAGGACTGACTCCCCTGGGGAGACTCCAGAAGTACCCCAAGATCCATGTCAGCACTGGAGAGGAATCCTCAGGTTCCGGCACTGACTTCCACACAAGGTCTTAGGCCCCGGCATCGACGGGAGAGGAATCCCGAGAGGCCCCGAGCCATACTCGCATGGGGACTGGCCTTTCCTGAGGCCACCAGAGCGGGTCCCTGAGGTCCCAGTCGTAAGTCGAGAGCACCTGCCGCAACTCGAGAAAATCCAGGAGGTTCTCCCCTCCAGGCGAGATGAGGCCCATTTCCGCTGAGGCGTCTGGAGGCTAATCGACATCTAACATCTGGAACTTCCAAAGGGTCTTTCACTCCTTTACTGCAACTCAAGAAGTTCCTCGACAAACCGGTCTCCACTCGAGAGGAAGCACGAGATTCCCGCCCACATCCAGCAGAGACCCGTTTCCGCCTCCTAGCTCGAGAGTAGGGATCCTTTCCCTGCGTGGTCGGGAAAGAATTCCCGGCGTTCCCGTTCGCATCTCAAGAGGAGGCGCTCTCCACAGGAATGGCGAGAGGAACTCCAGGGTTGTGCCACCATTCCCAGAGTCCCCCAGATGTCTCAGTCCATTCCAGGGAAACCTGTTTTCCCTGCACTGTCCCGACTTTCTAGCCGGGGTTGGACTCACACCACGGTGGCACGTGGGACAGCACTGTGGGAAAGCCTCGTGGGAAAGCCTTGATGGGAAAGCCACAGATCCCTTGATCCACACGAAGGGAAGCGCGACACTGCTGCTACAGCTCGGTAGGAAAGTGCACGTGCATGCCCCCACTCGAGACGAGGACTGACTCCCCTGGGGAGACTCCAGAAGTACCCCAAGATCCATGTCAGCACTGGAGAGGAATCCTCAGGTTCCGGCACCGACTCCACACAAGATCTTAGGCCCCTGCATCGACGGGAGAGGAATCCCGAGAGGGCCTCGAGCAACTCGCATGGGGACTGGCCTTTCCTGACGCCACCACAGCGGGTCCCTGAGGTTCCCGTCGTAAGTCGAGAGCACCTGCCGCAACTCGAGAAAATCCAGGAGGTTCTGCCCTCCAGGCGAGATGAGGCCCATTTCCGCTGAGGCGTCCTGAGGCTAATCACACCTAAACTCTGGAACTTCCAAAGGGTCCTTCACACCCTTACTGCAACTCAAGAAGTTCCTCGAAAAACCGGTCTCCACTCGAGAGGAAGCACGAGAGTCCCGCCCACATCCAGCGGAGACCCGTTTCCGCCTCCTAGCTCGAGAGGAGGGATCCTTTCCCTGCCTGGTCGGGAAAAAAATTCCCGGCGTTCCGCTCGCATCTCAAGAGGAGGCGCTCTCCACAGGAAAGTCGAGACGAACTCCAGTGTCATGTCAATATTCCCAGAGTCCTGCAGAAGTCTCAGTCCATTCCAGGGAAACTGTTTTCCCTGCACTGCCTCGACTTTCAAGTCGAGGATCGACGCACACCAAGGTGGCACGTGGGACAGCCCTGTGGGAAAGCCTCGTGGGAAAACCTCGTGGGAAAGCCTCGAGGGAAAGCCCCAGATCCCTTGATCCACGCCAAGGGAAGCGCGACACTGCTGTTACAGCTCGGGAGGAAAGCGCACCTGCATGCCCCCACTCGAGACGAGGACTGACTCCCCTGGGGAGACTCCAGAAGTACCCCAAGATCCATGTCAGCACTGGAGAGGAATCCTCAGGTTCCGGCACCGATTCCACACAAGGTCTTAGGCCCCGGCTTCGACGGGAGAGGAATCCCGAGAGGCCCCCGAGCATCTCGCATGGGGACTGGCCTTTCCTGAGGCCACCAGAGCGGGTCCCTGAGGTCCCAGTCGTAAGTCGAGAGCACCTGCCGCAACTCGAGAAAATCCAGAAGGTTCTCCCCTCCAGGCGAGATGAGGCCCATTTCCACTGAGGCGTCTGGAGGCTAATCACATCTAACATCTGGAACTTCCAAAGGGTCATTCACTCCTTTACTGCAACTCAAGAAGTTCCTCGACAAACCGGTCTCCGCTCGAGAGGAAGCACGAGATTCCCGCCCACATCCAGCAGAGACCCGTTTCCGCCTCCTAGCTCGAGAGTAGGGATCCTTTCCCTGCGTGGTCGGGAAAGAATTCCCCAGCATTCCTGTCGCATTTCAAGAGGAGGCGCTCTCCACAGGAAAGGCGAGAGGAACTCCAGGGTTGTGCCACCATTCCCAGAGTCCCCCACATGTCTCAGTCCATTCCAGGCGAAACCTGTTTTCCCTGCACGTGCCTCGACTTTCAATCCAAGGATCGACTCTCACCACAGTGGCACGTGGGACAGCCCTGTGGGGAAAGCCTCGTGGGAAAGCCTCGAGGGAAAGCCACAGATTCCCTTGATCCACGCGAAGGGAAGTGCGACACTGCTGCTACAGCTCGGAAGGAAATGGCACGTGCATGTCCCCACTCGAGACGAGGACTGACTCCCCTGGGGAGACTCCAGAAGTACCCCAAGGACCATGTCAGCACTGCAGAGGAATCCTCAGGTTCCGGCACTGACTCCACACAAGGTTTTAGGCCCCAGCATCGACGGGAGCAGAAACCCGAGAGGTCCCCCGAGCAACTCGCAAGGGGACTGGCCTTTCCTGAGGCCACCAGAGCGGGTCCCTGATGTCCCCGTCGTAAGTCGAGAGCACCTGCCGCAACTCCGAGAAAATCCAGGAGGTTCTCCCCTCCATTCGAGATGAGGCCCATTTCCACTGAGGCGTCTTGAGGCTAATCACACCTAAACTCTGGAACTTCCAAAGGGTCCTTCACACCCTTGCTGCAACTCAAGAAGTTCCCCGACATACCCGACTCCACTCGAGAGGAAGTCACGAGAGTCCCGCCCACAACCAGAGGAGCCCCGTTTCCGCCTCCTAGCTCGAGAGGAGGCTTCCTTTCCCTGCGTGGTCGGGAAAGAATTCCCGGCCTTCCCGTCGCATCTCAAATGGAGGCGCTCTCCACAGGAAAGGCGAGAGGAACTCCAGGGTCGTGCCACATTCCCAGAGTCCCCCAGATGTCTCAGTCCATTCCAGGGAAACCTGTTTTCCCTACACTGCCTCGGACTTTCAAGCCGAGGATCGACTCACACCACGGTGGCACGTGGGACAGCCCTGTGGGAAAGCCTCGTGGGAAAGCCTCATGGGAAAGCCCTCGAGGGAAAGCCCCTGATCCCTTGATCCACGCGAAGGGAAGCGTGACACTGCTGCTACAGCTCGGGAGGAAAGCGCACTTGCATGCCCCCACTCGAGACGAGGACTGACTCCCCTGGGGAGACTCCAGAAGTACCCCAAGATCCCATGTCAGCACTGGAGAGGAATCCTCAGGTTCCGGCACCGACTCCACACAAGGTCTTAGGCCCCGGCATCGACGGGAGAGGAATCCCGAGAGGCCCCGAGCAAACTCGCCATGGGGACTGGCCTTTCCTGAGGCCACCAGAGCGGGTCCCTGATGTCCCCGTCGTAAGTCGAGAGCACCTGCCGCAACTCTGAGAAAATACCAGGAGGTTCTCCCCTCCAGGCGAGATGAGGCCCATTTCCGCTGAGGCGTCTGGAGGCTAATCACATCTAACATCTGGAACTTCCAAAGGGTCTTTCACTCCTTTACTGCAACTCAAGAAGTTCCTCGACAAACCGGTCTCGCTCGAGAGGAAGCACGAGATTCCCGCCCACATCCAGCAGAGACCCGTTTCCGCCTCCTAGCTCGAGAGTAGGGATCCTTTCCCTGCGTGGTCGGAAAGAATTCCCAGCATTCCTGTCGCCATTTTCAAGAGGAGGCGCTCTCCACAGGAAAGGCGAGAGGAACTCCAGGGTTGTGCCACCATTCCCAGAGTCCCCCACATGTCTCAGTCCATTCCAGGAAACCTGTTTTCCCTGCACTGCCTCGACGTCGACTTTCAATCTGTCAGATCGACTCCCAGATTTAAGGTTTCTATAAGCTCTATTATAAATGCAAGTATAATGTGCCCATCCATCATGGGTGCCGTCCGAGCGTGTATTATAATTCATGTGTTTGTGGACCTCTATGCACAGCGCTGGAATGTGG
>NW_017198850.1:0-7545 GCF_001704415.2 Capra hircus | reverse complement strand
AATTCTTTGCGACCACGAGGGCAAGGATCCCTCCTCTCTAGCTAGGAGGCGGAAACGGGGCTCCTCTGGATGAGGGCGGGACTCGTGATTCCTCTCGAGTGGAGACGGGTATGTCGGGGAACTTCTTGAGTTGCAGCAAGGGTGTGAAGGACCCTTTGGAAGTTACAGATGTTAGATGTGATTAGCCTCGAGACGCCTCAGCGGAAATGGGCCTCATATCGCCAGCAGGGGAGAACCTCCTGGATTTTCTCGAGTTGCGGCAGATGCTCTCGACTTTACGACGGGGACCTCAGGGACCCGCTCTGGTGGCCTCAGGAAAGGCCAGTCCCCATGCGAGTTGCTCGGGGCCTCTCGGGATTCCACTCCCGTCGATGCCGGCGTCTAAAACCTTGTGTGGAGTCGGTGCCGAACCTGAGGATTCCTCTCCAATGTTGACATGGATCTTGGGGTACTTCTGGAGTCTCCCCAGTGGAGTCCGTCCTCGTCTCGAGTGGGGGCATGCACGTGCGCTTTCCTCCCGAGCTGTAGCAGCAGTGTCACGCTTCATTTCGCGTGGATGAAGGGATCTGTGGCTTTCCCTCGAGGCTTTCCCACGAGGCCTTCCCTCAAGGCTTTCCCATAGGGCTGTCCCACGTGCCACCAAGGTGTGTCTCGATCCTCGGTTTGAAAGTCGAGGCAGTGCAGTGAAAACAGGTTTCCCTGGAATGGACTGAGACATCTGGGGGCTCTAGGAATGGTGGCACAACCCTGGAGTTCCTCTCGCCTTTCCTGTGGAGAGCGCCTCCTCTTGAGATGCGACGGGAACGCCGGGAATTCTCTCCCGACCACGAAGGGAAAGAATCCCTCCTCTCGAGCTAGGAGGCGGAAACGGGGCTCCTCTGGATGTGGGCCGGACTCTCGTGCTTCCTCTCGAGTGGAGACGGGTATGTCGGGGAACTTCTTTGTGTTGCAGCAAGGGTGTGAAGTACCCTTTGGAAGTTCCAGAGGTTAGGTGTGATTTGCCTCGAGACGCCTCAGCGGAAATGGGCCTCATCTCGCCTGGAGGGGAGAACCTCCTGGATTTTCTCGAGTTGCGGCAGGTGCTCTCGACTTACGCCGGGGACCTCAGGGACCCCGCTCTGGTGGCCTCAGGAAAGGCCAGTCCCCTGCGAGTTGCTCGGGGGCCTCTCGGGATTCCTCTCCCGACGATGCCGGGGCCTAAAATCTTGTGTGGAGTCGGTTCCGGAAGCTGAGCATTCTTCTCCAGTGCTGACAAGGATCTTGGGGTAGTTCTTAAGTCTCCCCAGGGAAGTCAGTCCTCGTCTCGAGTGGGGGCATGCACGTGTACTTTCCTCCCGAGCTGTAGCAGCAGTGTCACGCTTCCCTTCGCGTGGATCAAGGGATCTGTGGCTTTCCCTCGAGGCTTTCCCACGAGGCTTTGCCACAGGGCTGTCCCACGTTCCACCGTGGTGTGAGTCGATCCTTGGCTTGAAAGTCGAGGCAGTGCAGGGAAAACAGTTTTCCCTGGAATGGACTGAGACATTTGGGGGACTCTGGGAATGGTGGCACGACCCTGGAGTTCCTCTCGCTTTTCCTCTGGAGATCGCCTGCTCTTGAGATGCGAAAGGAACGCCGGGAATTCTTTCCCGACCACGCAGGGAAAGGATCCCTCCTCTCTAGCTAGGAAGCGGAACCGGGGCTCCTCTGGATGTGGGCGGGACTCTCGTGCTTCCTCTCGAGTGGAGACGGGTAAGTCGGGGAACTTCTTGAGTTGCAGCAAGGGTGTGAAGGACCCTTTGGAAGTTCCAGAGGTTACGTGTGATTAGCCTCTAGACGCCTCAGCGGAAATGGGCCTCATCTGGCCTGGAGGGGAGAACCTCCTGGATTTTCTCAAGTTGCGGCAGGTGCTCTCGACTTACGACGGGGACCTCAGGGACCCGCTCTGGTGGCTTCAGGAAAGGACAGTCCCCATGCGAGTTGCTCGGGGGCCTCTCGGGATTCCTCTCCCGTCGATGCCGGTGCTTAAGACCATGCGTGGAGTCCGGTGCCGGAACCTGAGGATTCCTCTCCAGTGCTGACATGGATTTTGGGGTACTTCTGGAGTTTTCCGCGGGTAGTCCGTCCTCGTCTCGAGTGGGGGCATGCACGTTCGCTTTCCTCCCGAGCTGTAGCAGCAGTGTCACGCTTCCCTTTGCGCGGATCAAGGGATCTGTGGGTTTCCCTCGAGGCTTTCCCATGAGGCTTTCCCACGAGGCTTTCCCGTAGGGCTGTCCCGCGTGCCACCGTGGTGTGTCTCGATCCTCGGTTTGAAAGTCGAGGCAGTGCAGGGAAAACAGGATTCCCTGGAATGGACTGAGACTTCTGGGGGGCTCTGGGAATGGTGGCATGACCCTGGAGTTCCTCTCGCCTTTCCCCTGGAGAGCGCCTCCTCTTGAGATGCGACGGGAACGCCGGGAATTCTCTCCCGAACACGAAGGTAAAGGATACCTCCTCTCGAGCTAGGAGGCGGAAACGGGGCTCATCTGGATGTGGGCCGGACTCTCGTGCTTCCTCTGGAGTGGAGATGGGCATGTCGGGGAACTTGTTGAGTTGCAGCAAGGGTGTGAAGGACCCTTTGGAATTTCCAGAGGTTAGGTGTGATTCGCCTCCAGACGCCTCAGCGGAAATGGGCCTCATCTCGCCTGGAGGGGAGAACCTCCTGGATTTTCTCGAGTTGCGGCAGGTGATCTCGACAAACGACGGGGACCACAGGGACCCGCTATGGTGGCCTCAGCAAAGGCCAGTCCCCGTGCGAGTTGCTAGGGGCTTCTCGGGATTCCTCTCCTGTCGATGCCGGGGCCTAAGACCTTGTGTGGAGTCGGTGGCGGAACCTGAGGATTCCTCTCCAGTGCTGACATGGATCTTGGGGTACTTCTGGAGTCTCCCCAGGGGAGTCAGTCCTTGTCACGAGTTGGGGCATGAACGTGCGCTATCCTCCCGAGGAGTAGCAGCAGTGTCACTCTTCCCTTCGCATGAATCAAGGGATCTGTGGCTTTCCCTCTTGGCTTTCCCATCAGGCTTTCCCACAGGGCTGTCCCACGGGCCACCGTGGTGTGAGTCGATCCTCGGCTTGAAAGTCGAGGCTTTGCAGGGAAAACAAGTTTCCCTGGAATGGACTGAGACATCTGGGGGACTCTGGGAATGGTGGCACAACCCTGGAGTTCCTCTCGCCTTTCCTGTGGAGAGTGCCTCCTCTTGAGATGCGACGGGAACGCCAGGAATTCTCTCCCGACCACGCAGGGAAAGGATCCCTCCTCTCGATCTAGGAGGCGGAAACGGCGCTCCTCTGGATGTTGGCAGGACTCTCGTGCTTCCTCTCGAGTGAAGACGGGTATGTCCGGGAACTTCTTGAGTTGCAGCAAGGGGGTGAGGACCCTTTGGAAGTTCCAGAGGTTAGGTGTCATTTGCCTTGACACGCCTCAGCGGAAATGGGCCTCATCTCGCCTGGAGGGGAGAACCTCCTGGATTTTCTCGAGTTGCGGCAGGTGCTCTCGACTTACGACGGGGACCTCAGGCGTCCCGCTCTGGTGGCCTCAGGAAAGGCCAGTCCCCATGCGAGTTGCTCGAGGGCCTCTCGGGATTCCTCTCCCGTCGATGCCGGGGCCTAAGACCTTGTGTTGAGTCGGTGCCAGAACCTGAGGATTCCTCTCCAGTGCTGACATGGATCTTGGGGTACTTCTGGAGTCTCCCCAGGGGAGTCCGTCCTCGTCTCGAGTGGGGGCATGCACGTGCGCTTTCCTTCCAAGCTGTAGCAGCAGTGTCGAGCTTCCCTTCGCGTGGATCAAGGGATCTGTGGCTTTCCCTCGAGGCTTTCCCACGAGGCTTTCCCACAAGGCTTTCCCACAGGGCTGTCCCACGTGCCACCGTGGTTTGAGTCGATCCTCGGCTTGAAAGTCGAGGCAGTGCAGGAAAAACAGGTTTCCCTGGAATGGACTGAGACATCTGAGGGACTCTGGGAATGGTGGCACGACCCTGGAGTTCCTCTCGCCTTTCCTGTGGAGAGCGCCTCCTCTTGAGATGCGACGGGAACGCCGGGAATTCTCTCCCGACCACGAAGGGAAAGAATCCCTCCTCTCGAGCTAGGAGGCGGAAACGGGGCTCCTCTGGATGTGGGCCGGACTCTCGTGCTTCCTCTCGAGTGGAGACGGGTATGTCGGGGAACTTCTTGTGTTGCAGCAAGGGTGTGAAGTACCCTTTGGAAGTTCCAGAGGTTAGGTGTGATTTGCCTCGAGACGCCTCAGCGGAAATGGGCCTCATCTCGCCTGGAGGGGAGAACCTCCTGGATTTTCTCGAGTTGCGGCAGGTGCTCTCAACTTACGATGGGGACCTCAGAGACCCGCTCTGGTGGCCTCAGGAAAGCCAGTCCCCATGCGAGTTTCTCGGGGGCCTCTTGGGATTCCTCTCCCGTCGATGCCGGGGCCTAAGATCTTGTGTGGAGTTCGGTGCCGGAACCTGAGGATTCCTCTCCAGTGCTGACATGGATCTTGGGGTACTTCTGGAGTCTCCCCAGGGGAGTCAGTCCTCGTCTCGAGGAGGGCATGCACGTGTGCTTTCCTCCCGAGCGGTAGCAGCAGTGTCACGCTTCCCTTCGAATGGATCAAGGGATCTGTGGCTTTCGCTTAAGGCTTTCCCATGAGGCTTTCCCACAGGACTGTCCCACGTGCCACCGTGGTTTGAGTCGATCCTCGGCTTGAAAGTGGAGGCAGTGCAGGAAAAACAGGTTTCCCTGGAATGGACTGGGACACCTGAGGGACTCTGGGAATGGTGGCACGACCCTGGAGTTCCTCTCGCCTTTCCTGTGCAGAGCGCCTCCTCTTGAGATGCGACGGGAAGGCCGGGAATTCTTCCCGACCACGCAGGGGAAAGGATCCCTCCTACTCGAGCTAGGAGGCGGAAACGGGGCTCCTCTGGATGTGGGCGGGACTCTCGTGCTTCCTCTCGAGTGGAGACGGGTATGTCGGGGAACTTCTTGAGTTGCAGCAAGGGTGTGAAGGACCCTTTGGAAGTTCCAGAGGTTAGGTGTGATTTAGCCTCTGAGACGCCTCAGCGGAAATGGGCCTCATCTCGCCTGGAGGGGAGAACCTCCTGGATTTTCTCGAGTTGCGGCAGGTGCTCTCGACTTATGACGCGGACCTCAGGGACCCGCTCTGGTGGCCTCAGGAAAGGCCAGTCCCCAGCGAGTTGGTCGGGGCATCTCGGGATTCCTCTCTTGTCGATGCCAGGGCCTAAGACCTTGTGTGGAGTCGGTGAAGGAACCTGAGGATTCCTCTCCAGTGCTGACATGGATCTTGGAGTATTGCTGGAGTCTCCCCAGGGGAGTCAGTCCTCGTCTCGATTGGGGGCTTGCACTTGCGCTTTCCTCCCGAGCTGTAGCAGCAGTGTCACGCTTCCCTTCGCCTTGGATAAAGGGATCTGTGGCTTTCCCTCGAGGCTTTCCCACGAGGTTTCCCACAAGGCTTTCCCACAGGGATGTCCCACGAGCCACCGTGGTGTGAGTCGATCTTCCGGCTTGAAAGTCGAGGCAGTGCAGGAAAACAGGTATCCCTGGAATGGACTGAGACATCTGGGGGACTCTGGGAATGGTGGCACGACCCTGGAGTTCCTCTCGCCTTTCCCTGTGGTGAGCGCCTCCACTGGAGATGCAACGGGAACGCCGGGAATTCTTTCCCGACCATGCAGGGAAAGGATCCCTCCTCTCAAGCAAAGGAGGCAGAAACGGGGGCACCTCTGGATGTGGGCGGGACTCTCGTGCTTCCTCTCGTGTGGAGACGGGTATGTCGGGGAACTTCTTTAGTTGCAGCAAGGGTGTGATGGACCCTTAGGAAGTTCCAGAGGTTAGGTGTGATTTACCCTCGAGATGCCTCAGCGGAAATGGGCCTCATCTGCGCCTGGAGGGGAGAACCTCCTGGATTTTCTCGAGTTGCGGCAGGTGGTCTCGACTTACGACGGGGACCTATGGGACCCGCTCTGGTGGCCTCAGGAAAGGCCAGTCACCATGCGAGTTGTTCGGGTGGCCTCTCGGTATTCCTCTCCCGTCGATGCCGCGGACGCTAAGACCTTTGTGTGGAGTCGGTGCCAGAACCTGAGGATTCCTCTCCAGTGCTGACATGGATTTGGGGTACTTCTGGAGTCTCCCCAGGGGAGTCAGTCCTCCTCTCCGAATTGGGGCATGCACATGCGATTTCCTCTCGAGCTGTAGCAGCAGTGTCACGCTTCCCTTTGCGTGGATCCACAGATCTCTGGCTTTCCCTCGAGGCTTGCCCAGGAGGCTTTCCCACAGGGCTGTCCCGCGTGCCACCGTGGTGTGAGTCGATCCTCGGCTTGAAAGTCGAGGCAGTGCAGGGAAAACAGTGTTTCCCCTGGAATGGACTGAGACATCTGGGGGACTCTGGGAATGGTGGCACGACCCTGGAGTTCCTCTCGCCTTTCCTGTGGAGAGCGCCTCCTCTTGAGATGCGACGGAAATCACCGGGAATTCTTTGCCCGACCACGAGGGCAAGGATCCCTCCGCTCTAGCTAGGAGGCGGAACGGGGCTCCTCTGGATGAGGGCGGGACTTCGTGATTCCTCTCGAGTGGAGACGGGTATGTCGGGGAACTTCTTGAGTTGCAGCAAGGGTGTGAAGGACCCTTTGGAAGTTACAGATGGTTAGAGTGTGATTAGCTCGAGATCGCCTCAGCGGAAATGGGCCTCATATCGCCAGCAGGGGAGAACCTCCTGGATTTTCTCGAGTTGCGGCAGGATGCTCTCGACTTACGACGGGGACCTCAGGGACCCGCTCTGGTGGCCTCAGGAAAGGCCAGTCCCCATGCGAGTTGCTCGGGGGCCTCTCGGGATTCCACTCCCGTCGATGCCGCGGCGTCTAAAACCTTGTGTGGAGTCGGTGCCGAACCTGAGGATTCCTCTCCAATGTTGACATGGATCTTGGGGTACTTCTGGAGTCTCCCCAGTGGAGTCAGTCCTCGTCTCGAGTGGGGGCATGGATGTGCGCTTTCCTCCCGAGCTGTAGCAGCAGTGTCACGCTTCCCTTCGCGTGGATCAAGGGATCTGTGGCTTTCCCTCGAGGCTTTCCCACGAGGCTTTGCCACAGGGCTGTCCCACGTTCCACCGTGGTGTGAGTCGATCCTTGGCTTGAAAGTCGAGGCAGTGCAGGGAAAACAGTTTTCCCTGGAATGGACTGAGACATTTGGGGGACTCTGGGAATGGGGCACGACCCTGGAGTTCCTCTCGCTTTTCCTCTGGAGATCGCCTGCTCTTGAGATGCGAAAGGAACGCCGGGAATTCTTTCCCGACCACGCAGGGAAAGGATCCCTCCTCTCGAGCTAGGAAGCGGAACCGGGGCTCCTCTGGAATGTGGGCGGGACTCTCGTGCTTCCTCTCGAGTGGAGACGGGTAAGTCGGGGAACTTCTTGAGTTGCAGCAAGGGTGTGAAGGACCCTTTGGAAGTTCCAGAGGTTAGGTGTGATTAGCCTCGAGACGCCTCAGCGGAAATGGGCCCTCATCTCGCCTGGAGGGAGAACCTCCTGGA
>NW_017198849.1:0-7546 GCF_001704415.2 Capra hircus | reverse complement strand
CCACCGCTGGTGTGAGTCGATCCTCGGCTTGCAGGGAAACACTGAAAGGACTGAGACATCTGGAGGACTCTGGTAATGGTGGCACGACCCTGGAGTTCTGCTTGCCTTACTTGTGGAGAGTGCCGCCTCTTGAGATGCGAGGGAACGCCGGAAATTCTTTCACGAGCACACAGGGAATGAATCCTTCCTCTCGAGCTAGGAGGCAGAAGGGGGCTCCTCTGGATGTGGGCGGGACTCTCGTGCTTCCTCTTGGGTGGAGACGGGTATGTCGGGGAATTTCTTGAGTTGCAGCAAGGGTGTGAAGGACCCTTTGGAAGTTCCAGAGTTTAGGTGTGATTAGCCTCGAGACGCCTCAGCGGAAATGGCTCTCATCTCGCTTGGAGGGGAGAACCTCCTGGATTTTCTCGAGTTGCGGCAGGTGCTCTTGACTTACGACAGGGACCTCAGGGACCCGCTCTGGTGGCCTCAGGAAAGGCCAGTCCCCAAGCGAGTTCCTCGGGGCCTCTCGGGATTCCTCTCCCGTCGATGCCGGGGCCTAAGGCTGCCGGGAGCCAGTGTGAGGAAGCCGCCCGTGACAAGGTTATGAGGAAGGAAGCTGACATACGCAAGGCGTGCTCAGACTTCAGGGACCCTCTGGAAATTTTTAAGCATGTACCCAACAAAAATCTGCCGGTTTTTGTGCTCTGCTTTTTCACTCTTCTGACCTTTTCTGGAAAAAGTCAATTCAGGGCGTTAGTCTTCTGCATTTGAAAGAGTGTTTCAATCCAAAAACCCTCTGATGGCTTTCTAGCCTGCCTGTAGGACTCGTACAGCTGCGCTTGTGATTGTTTGAGGCCTCCTGACCGCAGGAGCACAGGAAGCTTAAAACATCTAGGAATGCAGGAGCTTCTGAGGAGTCAGAATCTTTAGAATAGGACTGATTAAAAGTCATTTTTTGGGTCAATGCTTGCTGCCAAATTTTCATATCCTTTATTTTTAGATATAGTTGGTATGTGAAAAACAAGTAGTAGACCTGGTATTAGCAACATTAGATCTTTGAGTTAAGTACCTTCTTTGTTATAACCCACTGCACCTTTGTTCTATAGAGATGTAACTTTAGTGCTTTAAGGAGATGCAGATTAAAGAAAAACACTTCAGGGGAAACAAAATTAACATTCATTAAGGAAGAGAGCGAAAAAGTGTTAACAAGCCTCTTGGCCAGAAGATAATGTAAATTACCTGAGACCTTTTGTATACAAAATGATATACAGAAAGAATCTGGGTTGCGAACACTACATAATTTTGTGTTATCCATTGATCTCCATGTATTATCAAAAGTATAAAAGACCTCTGAACAATAAAGGAGGAGGCCAGGGGCCGGGGCCAGTTTCTCGGACCAGCTTCTCGAACTAGTCTCTCAGCCTGGTTTCTTGGGACTCTGGCTCCCCCTGTGTCTTTCTCCCTCTTTCTTCTTCTCTACCTTTCCTTCTCTCTGCTCTTTACTATAACTTCAGGCTGAATCTCCACATGGCAGTGCGGAGGCTCGCCAGGTCTACTTACTTGGCCTGGCTGTTAAGACCCCATGAAAGGGAGCTTAAGGCGAGGCACCCTTAGATATTCAAGCGGGCGCCGGTGGCCCAACGTAGGTGGTGCAAATTCCTTGTCTGGAATTTTATTGGCCGTCCGCGAAAACCAAGCTATTCAGCACTCTTCATCCACTTAATCTTCTTACTACACTATAGTTTCCTAATGTAATCTTACATTAATAAATAAACAAGTCTTTCCACACCAACGCCGTCCACCCTTCGAATTCCCTGGATCCACCGGGGCTGGACCCCGGCATAAGACCTTGTGTGGATTCGGTGCCGGAACCTGAGGATTCCTCTCCAGTGCTGACATGGATCTTGGGGTACTTCTGGAGTCTCCCCAGGGGAGTCAGTCCTCGTCTCGAGTGGGGGCATGCACGTGCGCTTTCCTCCCGAGCTGTAGCAGCAGTGTCACGCTTCCCTTCGCGAGGATCAAGGGATCTGTGGCTTTCCCACGAGGCTTTCCCACAGGGCTGTCCCATGTGCCACCGTGGTGTGAGTCGATCCTCGGCTTGAAAGTCGAGGCAGCGCAGGGAAAACAGGTTTCCCTGGAATGGACTGAGACATCTTGGGGACTCTGGGAATGGGGCCTGATCCTGGAGTTCTTCTCGCCTTTCCTGTGGAGAGCGCCTCCTCTTGAGATGCGACGGGAACGCTAGGAATTCTTTCCCGACCACGCAGGGAAAGGAACCCTCCTCTCGAGCTAGCAGGCGGAAACGGGGCCACTTCTGGATATGGGCGGGACACTCCCATTCCTCTAGAGTGGAGACGGGTATGTCGGGGAACTTCTTGAGTTGCAGCAAGGGTGTGAAAGACCCTTTGGAAGTTCCAGAGTTTAAGTGTGATTACCCCCTACTTGCCTCAGCGGAAATGGGCGTCATCTCGTCTGGAGGGGAGAACCTCCTGGATTTTCTCGAGTTGTGGCAGGTGCTCTCGACTTACGAAGGGGCCTCAGGGATCCGTTCTGGTGGCCTCAGTAAAGGCCAGTCCCCATGGGAGTTGCTCGGGGCCTCTCGGGATTCCTCTCCCGTCGATGCTGGGGCCTAAGACCTTGTGTGGACTCAGTGCCGGAACCTGAGGATTCCTCTCCAGTGCAGACATGGATCTTGAGGGTACTTCTGGATTCTCCCCAGGGCAGTCAGTCCTCGTCTCGAGTGGGGGCATGCACGTGCGCTTTCCTCCCGAGCTGTAGCAGCAGTGTCGCGCTTCCCTTCGCGTGGATCAAGGGATCTGTGTCTTTCCCTCGAAGCTTTCCCACGAGGCTTTCCCACAGGGTTGTCCCACGTGCAACCGTGGTGTGAGTCGATCCTCGGCTTGAAAGTCGAGGCAGTGCAGGGAAAACAGTTTTCCCTGGAATGGACTGAGACATCCGGGGGACTCTGGGAATGGTGGCACGACCCTGGAGTTCCTCTCGCCTTTCCTGTGGAGAGCGCTTCCTCTTGAGATGCAACGGGAACGCCGGGAATTCTTTCCCGACCACGCTGGGAAAGGATCCCTCCCCTCGAACTAGGAGGCGGAAACGGGGCTCCTCTGGATGTGGGCGGGACTCTCGTGCTTCCTCTCGAGTGGAGACGGGTATGTCGGGGAACTTCTTGAGTTGCAGCAAGGGTGTGAAGGACCCTTTGGAAGTTCCAGATGTTAGATGTGATTAGCCTCGAGACTCCTCAGCGGAAATGGGCCTCATCTCGCCTGGAGGGGAGAACCTCCTGGATTTTCTCGAGTTGCGTCAGGTGCTCTCGACTTACGACGGGGACCTCAGGGACCCGCTCTGGTGGCCTCAGGAAAGGCCAGTCCCCATGCGAGTTGCTCGGGGGCCTCTCGGGATTCCTCTCCTGTCGATGCCGGGGCCTAAGACCTTGTGTGGACTCAGTGCCGGAACTGAGGATTCCTCTCCAGTGCTGACATGGATCTTGGGGTACTTCTGGTGTCTCCCCAGGGGAGTCAGTCCTCGTCTCGAGTGGGGGCATGCACGTGCCCTTTCCTCCCGAGCTGTAGCAGCAGTGTCATGCTTCCCTATGCGTGGATCAAGGGGTATGCGGCTTTCCCTCGAGGCTTTCCCACGAGCTTTCCCACGAGGCTTTTCCACAGGGCTGTCCCACCTGTCACCATGTTGTGAGTCGATCCTCGGCTTGAAAGTCGAGGCAGTGCATTGAAAACAGATTTCCCTGGAATGTACTGAGACATCTGGGGGACTCTGGGAATGGTGGCACGACCCTGGAGTTCCTCTCGCCTTTCTTGTACAGAGAGCCTCCTCTTGAGATGGGTCGGGAACGCCGGAATTCTTTCCCGACCACGAAGGGAAAGGATACCTCCTCTCGAGGTAGCAGGCGGAAACGGGGCCCCTCTGGATGTGGGCGGGACTCTCGTGCTTCCTCTCGAGGGAGACAGTATGTCGGGGAACTTCTTGAGTTGCAGAAAGGGTGTGAAGAACCCTTTGGAAGTTCCAGAGGTAAGGTGAATATCCTGGAGACGCCTCAGCGGAAATGGGCCTCATCTCGCCTGGAGGAGAGAACCTCCTGGATTTTGCTAGGACCTCTCGACTTACGACGGGGACCTCAGGGACCCGCTCTGGTGGCCTCAGGAAAGCCCAGTCCCCATGCGAGTTGCTCGGGGGCCTCTCGGGATACCTCTCCCTTCGATGCTGGGGCCTAAGCCCTTGTGTGGAGTCGGTGCCGGAACCTGAGGGTTCCTCTCCCTACTGACATGGATCTTGGGGTACTTCTGCAGTCTCCCCAGGGGAGTCAGTCCCCGTCTCGAGTGGGGGCATGCACGTGCGCTTTCCCCCGAGCCGTAGCAGCAGTGTCACGCTTCCCTACGCGTGGATCAAGGGATCTGTGGCTTTCCCTCGAGGCTTTCGCACGAGGCTTTCCCACAGGGCTGTCCCACGTGCCATCGGTGTGAGTCGATCCTCGGCTTGAAAGTCGAGGCAGTGCAGGGAAAACAGTTTTCCCTGGAATGGACTGAGACATCCAGGGGACTCTGGGAATGGTGCATGACCCTGAAGTTCCTCTCGCCTTTCCTGTGAAGAGCGCCTCCTGTTGAAATGCAACGGGAACGCCGGAATTCTTTCCCGACCACGCTGGGAAAGGATCCCTCCTCTCGAGCTAGGAGATGGAAACGGGGCTCCTTTGGATGTGGGCGGGACTCTCGTGCTTCCTCTCAAGTGGAGACGGGTATGTCTGGGAACTTCTTGAGTTGCAGCAAGGGTGTGAAGGACCCTTTGGAAGTTCCAGATGTTAGATGTGATTAGCCTCGAGACTCCACAGCGGAAATGGGCCTCATCTTGCCTGGAGGGGAGAAACATCCTGGATTTTCTCGAGTTGTGTCAGGTGCTCTCGACTTAAGACGGGGACCTCAGGGACCCGCTCTGGTGGCCTCAGGAAAGGCCAGTCCCCATGCGAGTTGCTCGGGGGCCTCTCGGGATTCCTCTCCCGTCGATGCCAGGGCCTAAGACCTTGTGTGGAGTCGGTGCCGGAACCTAAGGATTCCTCTCCAGTGCTGACATGGATCTTGGGGTACTTCTGAGGTCTCCCCAGGGGAGTCAGTCCCTCTCGAGGGGGAGGCATGCACGTGGCTTTCCTCCCGAGCTGTAGCAGCAATGTCACGCTTTCCTTCACGTGGATCAAGGGATCTGTGGCTTTCCCTCGAGGCTTTCACACGAGGCTTTCACAAGAAGCTTTCCCACAGGGCTGTCCCACGTGCCACCGTGGTGTGAGTCGATCCTCGGGCTTGAAAGTCGAGGCAGTGCAGGGAAACAGGTTTCCCTGGAATGGACTGAGACATCTGGGGGACTCTGCGAATGGTGGCACGACACTGGAGTTCCTCTCGCCTTTCCTGTGGAGAGCGCCTCCTCTTGAATTGCGACGGGAACTCCGTGAATTCTTTCCAGACAACGCACGGAAAGGATCCAACCTCTGGAGCTAAGAGGCAGAAATGGGGCTCCTCTGGATGTGGGTGGGACTCTCGTGCTTCCTCTCGAGTGCAGACGGGTATGTCGGAGAACTTCTTGAGTTACAGCAAGGGTGTGAAGGACCCTTTGGAAGTTCCAGAGGTTAGGTGTGATTAGCCTCAAGACGCCTCAGCGGAAATGGGCCTCATCTTGCCTGGAGGGAGAACCTCCTGGATTTTCTCGAGTTGCGGCAGGTGCTCTCGACTTATGACGGGGACCTCAGGGACCCGCTCTGGTGGACTCAGTAAAGGCCAGTCCACATGCGCGTTGCTCAGGGGCCTCTCGTTATTCCTCTCCCGTCGATGCCGGGGCCTACGACCTTGTGTGAATTCGGTGCCGGAACTTGAGGATTCCTCTCCAGTGCTGACATGGATCTTGGGGTACTTCTGGAGTCTCCCAGGGGAGTCAGTCGTAGTCTCGAGTGGGGGGCATGCACGTGCGATTTCCTCCAGAGCTGTAGCAGCAGTGTCACGCTTCCCTTCGCGTGGATCAAGGGATCTGTGGCTTTCCCTAGAGACTTTCCCACGAGGCTTTCCCACGGGGCTTTCCCACGAGGCTTTCCCACAGGGCTGTCCCACGTGCCACCCGTGGTGTGAGTCGATCCTCGGCTAGAAAGTCAAGGCAGTGCAGAGAAAACAGGTTTCCCTGGAATGGACTGAGACATCTGGGGGACTCTGCGAATGGTGGCACGACCCTTGAGTTCCTCTCGCCTTTCCTGTGGAGAGCGCCTCATCTTGAGATGCGATGGAAACGCCGGGAATTCATTCCCAACCACACAGGGAAAGGATCCCTCCTCTCGAGCTACGAGGCGGACACGGGGTTCCTCTGGATGTGAGCGGAGCTCTTGTGCTTCCTCTCGAGTGGAGACGGGTATGTCATGGAAATTCTTGAGTTGCAGCAAGGGTGTGAAGGACCCTTTGGAAGTTCCAGAGATTAGGTGTGATTAGCCTCTAGACGCCTCAGCGAAATGGGCCTCATCTCGCCTGGAGGGCAGAACCTCCTGGATTTTCTCGAGTTGCGGCAGGTGCTCTCGACTTACGACAGGGACCTCAGGGACCCGCTCTGGTGGCCTCAGGAAAGCCACTCCCCATGTGATTTGCTCGGGGGCCGCTCGGGATTCCTCTCCATCGATGCCGGGCCCTAAGACCTTGTGTGGAGTCGGTGTCGGAAACTGAGAATTCCTCTGCAGTGCTGACAACGCTCTTGGGGTACTTCTGAAGTCTCCCCAGGGGAGTGAGTCCTCGTCTCCAGTGGGGGGTATGCACGTGCGCTTTCCTCCCGAGCTGTAGCAGCAGTGTCACGCTTCCCTTCCCGTGGATCATAGGATCTGTGGCTTTCCCTCGAGGCTTTCCCATGAGGCTTTCCCACGACGCTTTCCCACCAGGCTTTCCAACGAGGCTTTCCCCAGTGATGTCCCACGTGCCACTGTGGTGTCAGTCGATCCTCGGTTTGAAAGTCGAGGCAGTGCCGGGGGGAAACAGGCTTCCCTGGAATGGACTGAGACATCTGGGGGACTCTGGGAATGGTGACAGGACCCTGGAGTTCCTCTCGCCTTTCCTGTGGAGAGCACCCCCTCTTGATATGTGCGGGAAACGCCGGAATTCTTTTCCGAACACGCAGGGAAAGGATCCCTCCTGTCCAGCTAGGAGGCGGAAACAGGGCTCCTCTGGATGTGGGCGGGGACTCTCGTGCTTCCTTTCGAGTGGAGACGGGTATGTCAGGAACTTCTTGAGTTGCAGCAAAGGTGTGGAAGGGCCTTTGGAAGGTCCAGAGGTTAGGGTGTGATTAGCCTCGAGAGTCGCCTCTGCGGAAATGGGCTCATCTCGTCTGGAGGGAAGAACCTCCTGGATTTTCTCGAGTTGTGGCAGGTTCTCTCGACTTTTGACGGGGACCTCAGGACTCGCTCTGGTGGCCTCAGGAAGGCCAGTCCCCATGCGAGTGGCTCGGGGGCCTCTCGGGATTTCACTCCCGTCGATGCCCGGGGCCTAAGGCCTTGTGTGGAGTCGGTGTCGGAACCTGAGGGATTCCTCTC
>NW_017198848.1:0-7546 GCF_001704415.2 Capra hircus | reverse complement strand
GAGGAAGGAAAGGGCTCCTCTGTTGATGTGAGCGACTCTCGTGTATCTCTCTAGCTCTAGAAGAGGGATTCTTTACCTGCGTGATCTGGAAAGATTTCCGGCCATCGTTTCATCTCAAGAGGAGGCGCTCTCCACAGGAAAGGCGAGAGGAACTCCAGGGTCGTGCCACCATTCCCAGAGTCCCCCTGTTGTCTCAGTCCATTCCAGTGAAACCTGTTTTCCCTGCACTGCCTCGACTTTGAAGCCGAGGATCGACTCACCACGGTGGCACGAGGGAAAACCCTGTGGGAAAGCCTCGTGGGAAAGCCTCGTGTGAAAGCCTCAAGGGAAAGCCACAGATCCCTTGATCCACGCGAAGGGAAGACTGACACTGCTGCTATAGCTCGGAAGGAAAGCGCACGTGCATGCCCCACTAGAGACGATTACTGACTCCCCTGGGGAGACTCCAGAAGACCTCAAGATCCATGTCAGCACTGGAGAGGAATACTCAGGTTCTGGCACCGACTCCACACAAGGTCTTAGGCCCCGGCATCAACGGGAGAGGAATCCCGAGAGGCCCCCGAGCAACTGGCATGGGGACTGGCCTTTCCTGAGGCCACCAGAGCGGGTCCCTGAGGTCCCCGTCGTAAGTCGAGAGCACCTGCCACAACTCGAGAAAATCCAGGAGGTTCTCCCCTCCAGGCAAGATGAGGCCCATTTTCGCTGAGGCGTCTCCAGGCTAATCACACCTAACCTCTGGAACTTCCACAGGGTCCTTCACACACTTGCTGCAACTCAAGAAGATCCCCGACATTCTCGTCTCCACTCGAGAGGAAGCACGAGAGTCCCGCACACATCCAGAGGAGCCCTTTTTCCCCTCCTAGCTCAAGAGGAGGGATCCTTTCCCTGCGTGGTTGGGAAAGAATTCCCGGCGTTCCCGTCGTATCTCAAGAGCAGGCGCTCTCCACAGGAAAGGCGAGAGGAACTTCAGGGTCCTGCCACCATTCCCAGAGTCCCCCAGATGTATCAGTCCATTCCAGAGAAACGTGTTTTCCCTGCACAGCCTCGACTTTCAAGCCGAGGATCGACTCACACCACGGTGGCACGTGGGACAGCCCTGTGGGAAAGCCTCGTGGGAAAGCCTCATGGGAAAGCCTCGAGGGAAAGCCACAGATCCCTAGATCCACGCGAAGGGAAGCGTGATACTGCTGCTACAGCTCGGGAGGAAAGCGAACGTGCATTCCCCCACTAGAGACGATTACTGACTCCCCTGGGGAGACTCCAGAAGTACCCCAAGATCCATGTCAGCACTGGAGAGGAAACCTCAGGTTCCGGCACTGACTCCACACAAGGTCTTAGGACCCAGCATCAAAGGGAGAGGAATCCCGAGAGGCTCCAGAGCAACTCGCATGGGGACTGGCCTTTCCTGAGGCCACCAGAGCGGTCCCTGAGGTCCCCGTCTTAAGTTGAGAGCACCTGCAACAACTCGAGAAAATCCAGGAGGTTCTCCCCTCCAGGCGAGATGAGGCCCATTTCCGCTGAGGCGTCTCGAGGATAATCACACCTAATATCTGGAACTTCCAAAGGGTCCTTCACACCCTTGCTGCAACTCAAGAAGTTTCCCGACATACCCGTCTCCACTCGAGACGAAGCACGAGAGTCCCGCCCACATCCAGAGGAGCCCCGTTTCCGCCTCATAGCTAGAGAGGAGGGATCCTTTCCCTGCGTGGTCGGGAAAGAGTTCCCGGCGTTCCCGTCGCATCTCAAGTGGAGGCGCTCTGCACAGGAAAGGCCAGAGGAACTCCACGGTCGTGTCACGATTCCCAGAGTCCCCAGATGTCTCAGTCCATTCCAGGAAACCCTGTTTTCCCTGCACTGCCTCGACTTTCAAGCCGAGGATTGACTCACACCACGGTGGCACGTGGGACAGCCCTGAGGGAAAGCCTCATGGGAAAGCCTCGTGGGAAAGCACCGAGGGAAAGCCACTGATCCCATGATCCTCCGACGGGAAGCATGATATTGCTGCTACAGCTCGGGAGGAAAGCAGAAGTGCATGCCTCCACACGAGACGAAGACTCACTCCTCAGGGGATACTCCAGAAGTACCCCAAGATCCATGTCAGCACTGGAGAGGAATCCTCAGGTTCCGGCAGCGACTCCACACAAGGTCTTAGGCCCCGACATTGACGGGAGAGGAATCCCGAGAGGCCCCGAGCAACTCGCATGGGAGAGACCTTAACTGAGGCCACCAGAGCGGGTCCCTGAAGTCCCCGTCGTAAGTCTAGAGCACCTGCCGCAACTCGAGAAAATCCAGGAGGTTCTCCCCTCCAGGCGAGATGAGGCCCATTTCCGCTGAGGCGTCTCGAGGCTAATCACACCTAACCTCTGGAACTTTCAAAGGGTCCTTCACACCCTTGCTGCAACTCAAGAAGTTCCCCCACATACCGTCTCCACTCCAGAGGAAGCACGAGAGTCCCGCCCACATCCAGAGGAGCACCGTTTCCGCCTCCTAGCTTGAGAGGAGGGATCCTTTCCCTGCGTGATCGGGAAAAATTTCCCGGCGTTCCCGTCGCATCCAAGAGGAGGCGCTCTCCACAGGAAAGGCGAGAGGAATTCCAGGGTCGTGACACCATTCCCAGAGTCCCCCAGATGTCTCGTGCATTCCAGGGAAACCTCTCTTCCCTGCACTGCCTCGGCTTTCAAGCCGAGGATCGACTCACACCACGGTGGCACGTGGGACAGCCCTGTGGGAAAGCCTCGTGGGAAAGCCTCGTGGGAAAGCCTCGAGGGAAAGCCACAGATCCCTTGATCCACGCGAAGGGAAGCGTGACACTGCTCCTACAGCTCGGAGGAAAGCCCAAGTGCATGCCCCAATCTGACGAGGACTGACTCCCATGGGGAGACTCTAGAAGTACCCCAAATCCATGTCAGCACTGGAGAGGAATCCTCAGATTCTGGCAACGACTCCACACAAGGACTTAGGCCCCGGCATCAACGGGAGAGGAATCCTAAGAGGCCCCCGAGCAACTCGCATGGGGACTGGCCTTCCCTGAGGCCACCAGAGCGGTCCCTGTGGTCCCCGTCCTACGTGGAAAGCACCTGCCGCAACTCGAGAAAATCCAGGAGGTTCTCCCCTCAGGCGAGATGAGGCCCATTTCCGCTGAGGCGTCTCGAGGCTAATCACACCTAACCTCTGGAACTTCCAAAGGGTACTTCACACCCTTGCTGCAACTCAAGAAGTTCCCCGACATACCCGTCTTCACTCGAGAGGAAACACGAGAGTCCCGCCCACATCCAGAGGAGCCCCGTTTCCGCCTCATAGCTCGAGAGGATTGATTCTCTCCCTGTGTCGTCGGGAAAGGATTCCTGGCGTTCCCACGCATCTGAACAGGAGGCGTTCTCCACAGGAAAGGCGAGAGGAAATCCAGGGTCGTGCCACCATTCCCAGAGTTCCCAGATGTCTCAGTCCATTCCTGGGAAACCTGTTTTCCCTGCACTGCCTCGAATTTCAAGCCGAGGATCGATTCACACCACAGTGGCACCTGGGACAGCCTTGTGGGAAAGCCTCGTGGGAAAGCCTCGAGGGAAAGCCACAGATCCCTTGATCCACGCGAAGGGAAGCGCGACACTGCTGCTACAGTTCGAGAGGAAAGCCCATGTGCATGCCCCCACACGAGACGAGGACTGACTCCCCTGGGGAGACTCCAGAGGTTCCCCAAGATCCATGTCAGCACTGGAGGGGGAATCCTCAGGTTCCAGCAACGACTCCACACAAGGTCTTAGGCCCCGGCATCGACGGGAGAGAATCCCGAGAGGCCCCGAGCAACTCGCATGGGGACTGACCGTTCCTGAGGCCACCAGAGCGGGTCCCTGAGGTCCCGTCGCAAGTCGAGAGCACCTGCCGCAACCCGAGAAAATCCAGGAGGTTGTCCCTGCAGGCGAGATGAGGCCCATTTCCAATGAGGCGTCTCGAGCTAATCAAAACTAACCTCTGGAACTTCCAAAGGGTCCTTCACACCCTTGCTGCAACTCAAGAAGTTCCCCGACATACCATCTCCACTCGAGAGAAGCACGAGAGTCCCGCCCACATCCAGAGGAGCCCCGTTTCCGCCTCGTACCTCGCGGTCAGGTATCTTTTTCCTGTATGTTCCGGAAAAGAATTCCAGGTGTTCCCGTCGCATCTCATGAGGAGGCGCTCTCCAAAGGAAAGGCGAGAGAAACTCCAGTGTTGTGCCATCATTCCAAGAGTCCCCCAGATATCTCAGTGTGCCGGGGTCCTGCCCCGCTGGATCCAGGGAATTCGACGGATGGACGGCGTTGACGTGGAAAGTCTTGTGTATTTATTAATGTAAGATGAGATTAAGAAATTATAGGGTAGTAAGAAGATTAACTGGAGAAAAAGGCTGAATAGCTAGGTTTACGCGGAAGGCCAATAAAATTCCCGACAAGGAATTTTCTGGCGGATTCTGGGAATGGTGGCACGACCTCGAGTTCCTCTTGCCTTTCCTGTGGAGAGCGCCTCCTCTTGAGATGCGCCGGGAACGCCGGAATTCTTTCACGACCACACAGGGAAACGATCCCTCCTCTGGATCTATCAGGCGGAAACGGGCTCCTCTGGATGTGGGCGGGACTCTCGTGCTTTCTCTCGAGTGGAGACGGGTATGTCGGGGAACTTCTTGAGTTGCAGCAAGGGTGTGAAGGACCCTTTGGAAGTTCCAGATGTTAGATGTGATTAGCCTCTAGACGCCTCAGCGGAAATGGGCCTCATCTCGCCTGGTGGGGAGAACCTCCTGGATTTTCTCGAGTTGCGGCAGGTGCTCTCGACTTACGACGGGGACCATAGGGATCCGCTATGGTGGCCTCAGGAAACGCCAGTCCACATGCGAGTTGCTCGGGAGCCTCTCGGGATTCCTCTCCCGTCGATGCTGGGGCCTAAGACCTTGTGAGGAATCGGTGCCGGAACCTGAGGATTCCTCTCCAGTGTTGACATGGATCTTGGGGTACTTCTGGAGTCTACCCAGGGGAGTCAGTCCTAGCCTCGAGTGGGGGGCATGCACGTGCGCTTTCCTCCCGAGCTGTAGCAGCAGTGTCACGCTTCCCTTCGCGTGCAAGGGATCTGTGGCTTTCCCTCGAGGCTTTCCCACGAGGCTTTCCCAAGAGGCTTTCCCACAGGGCTGTCCCACGTGCCACCGTGGTGTGAGTCGATCCTCGGCTTCAAAGTAGAGGCAGTGCAGGGAAAATAGGTTTCCCTGGAATGGACTGAGACATCTGGGGGACTCTGGGAATGGTGGCACGACCCTGGAGTTCCTCTCGCCTTTCCTGTGGAGAGCGCCTCCTCTTGAGATGCGATGGGAACGCGGGGGAATTCTTTCCCCACCACGCAGGGAAAGGATCCCTCCTCTCGAGCTAGGAGGCGGAAACAGGTCTCCTCTGGATGTGGGCGGGACTCTCGTGCTTCCTCACGAGAGGAGACGGGTATGTCGGGGAACTTCTTGAGTTGCAGCAAGGGTGTGAAGGACCCTTTGGAAGTTCCAGATGTTAGATGTGATTAGCCTCCAGACGCCTCAGCGGAAATGGGCCTCATCTCGCCTGGAGTGGAGAACCTCCTGCATTTTCTCAAGTTGCGGCAGGTGCTCTCGACTTACGACAGGGACCTCAGGGACCCGCTCTGGAGGCCTCAGGAAAGGCCAGTCCCCATGCGAGTTGCTCGGGGGCCTCTCGGGATTCCTCTCCCGGTGATGCCGGGGCCTGAGATCTTGTGTGTGAGTGGGTGCCGGAACCTGAGGATTCCTCTCCCAGTGCTGACATGGAACTTGGGGTACTTCTGGAGTCTCCCCAGGGGAGTCAGTCCTCATCTCGACTGAGGGCATGCACGTGTGATTTCCTCCCGAGCTGTAGCAGCAGTGTCACGCTTCCCTTCGCGTGCATCAAGGGATCTGTGGCTTTCCTCGAGCTTTTCCGCGAGCTTTCCCACGAGGCTTTCCCACAGGGCAGTCCCTCGTGCCACCGTGGTGTGAGTCGATCCTCGGCTTGAAAGTCGAAACAGTGCAGGGAAAACAGGTTTCCCTGGAATGGACTGAGACATCTGGAGGACTCTGGGAATGGTGGCACGACCCTGGAGTTCCTCTCGCCTTTCCTGTGGAGAGTGCCTCCTCTTGAGATGCGACAGGAACGCCGGGAATTCTTTCCCGACCACGCAGCGAAAGGAACCCGTCTCTCGAGCAAGGAGGCGGAAACGGGCTCCTCTGGATGTGGGCGGGACTCTCGTGCTTCCTCTCGAGTGGAGACGGGTATGTCGGGGAACTTCTTGAGTTGCAGCAAGGGTGTGAAGGACCCTTTGGAAGTTCCAGAAGTTAGGTGTGATTAGCCTCGAGACGCCTCAGCGGAAATGGGCCTCATCTCGCCTGGAGGGGAGAACCTCCTGGATTTTCTCGAGTTGCGGCAGGTGCTCTCGACTTACGACGGGGACCTCAGGGACCTGCTCTGGTGGCCTCAGGAAAGGCCAATCCCCATGCGAGTTGCTCAGGGGCCTCTCGGGATTCCTCTCCCGTCGATGCCGGGGTGTAAGACCATGTGTGGAGTCGGTGTCGGAACTGAGGATTCCTCTCCAGTGCTGACATCTTGGGGTACTTCTGGAGTCTCCCCAGGGGACTCAGTCCTCGTCTCGAGTGGGGGCATGCACGTGCGCTTTCCTCCCGAGCTGTAGCAGCAGTGTCACGCTTTCCTTCGCGTGGATCAAGGGATCTGTGGCTTTTCCCTCGAGGCTTTCCCACGAGGCTTTCCCACGAGGCTTTCCCACAGGGCTGTCCCACGTGCCACCGTGGTGTGAGTCGTTCCTCGGCTTGAAAGTCGAAACAGTGCAGGGAAAACAGGTTTCCCTGGAATGGACTGAGACATCTGGGGGACTCTGGGAATGGTGCACGACATTGGAGTTCCTCTCGCCTTTCCTGTGGAGAGCGCCTCCTCTTGAGATGCGACGGGAACGCCGGGAATTCTTTCCCGACCACGCAGGGAAAGGATCCCTCCTCTCGAGCTAGGAGGCGGAAACGGCTCCTCTGGATGTGGGCGGACTCTCGTGCTTCCTCTCGAGTGGAGACGGGTATGTCGGGGAACTTCTTGAGTTGCAGCAAGGGTGTGAAGGACCCTTTGGAAGTTCCAGAGGTTAGGTGTGATTAGCCTCGAGACGCCTCAGCGGAAATGGGCCTCATCTCGCCTGGGGGGAGAACCTCCTGGATTTTCTCGAGTTGCGGCAGGTGCTCTCGACTTACGACGGGGACCTCAGGGACCCGCTCTGGTGGCCTCAGGAAAGGCCAGTCCCCATGCGAGTTGCTCGGGGGCCTCTCGGGATTCCTCTCCCGTCGATGCCGGGGCCTAAGACTTGTGTGGAGTCGGTGCCGGAACCTGAGGATTCCTCCCCAGTGCTGACATGGATCTTGGGGTACTTCTGGAGTCTCCCAGGGGAGTCAGTCCTCGTCTTCGAGTGGGGGGCATGCACGTGCGCTTTCCTCCGACGCTTGTAGCCAGCAGTGTCACGCTTCCCATCGCGTATATCAAGGGGATTGTGGCTT
>NW_017198847.1:0-7546 GCF_001704415.2 Capra hircus | reverse complement strand
GCAACTCGCATGGGGACTGGCCTTTCTTGAGGCCACAGAGCGGGTCCCTGAGGTCCCTGTCGTAAGTCGAGAGCACCTGCCGCAACTCGAGAAAATGCAGGAGGTTCTACCTAGAGGCAAGATGAGGCCCATTTCGCTGAGGCCTCTGGAGGCTAATCACATCTAACATCTGGAACTTCCAAAGGGTCCTTCACACCCTTGCTGCAACTCATGAAGTTCCCCGACATTCCCGTCTCCACTCGAGGAAGCACGAGAGTCCTGCCCACATCCAGAGGAGACCCGTTTCCGCTCCTAGCTCCAGAGGAGGGATCCTTTCCTTGCGTGGTTGGGAAAGAATTCCCGCGTTCCCGTCGCATCTCAATAGGAGGCGCTCTCCACAGGAAAGGCGAGAGGAACTCCAGGGTCGTGCCACCATTCCCAGAGTCCCCAGATATCTCAGTCCATTCCAGGGAAACCTGTTTTCCCTGTACTGCCTCGACTTTCAAGCCGAGGATCACTCACACACGGTGGCATGTTGGACAGCCCTGTGGGAAAGCCTCGTGGGAAAGCCACAGATCCCTTGATCCACGCGAAAGGAAGCGTGACACTGCTGCTACTGCTCGGGAGAAAGCGCTCGTGCATGCCCCCAATCGAGACGAGGACTGACTCCCCTGGGGAGATTCCAGAAGTACCCCAAGATCCATGTGGGCACTGGAGAGGAATTCCTCAGGTTCCGGAACCGACTCCACAAGGTCTTACGCCCCGGCATTGAGGGGAGAGGAATCCGAGAGGCCCGAGCAACTCGGCATGGGGACTGGCATTTCCTGAGGCCACCAGAGCGGGTCCCTGAGGTCCCCGTCGTAAGTCGAGAGCAGCTGCCGCAACTCGAAAAAATCCAGGAGGTTCTCCCCTCCAGGCGAGATGAGGCCCATTTCCGCTGAGGCGTCTTGAGGCTAAACACATCTAACATCTGGAACTTCCAAGGGGTCCTTCACACCCTTGCTGGCAACTCAAGAAGTTCCCCGACATACCCGTCTCGCTCGAGAGGAAGCACGAGAGTCCCGGGCACATCCAGAGGAGCCCGTTTCTGCCTCCTAGCTCGAGAGGAGGGATCCTTTCCCTGCGTGGTCGGAAAGAATTCCCAGTGTTCCCGTCGAATCTCAAGAGGAGGCGCTCCCACAGGAAAGGCGAGAGGAACTCCAGGGTCGTGCCACCATTCCCAGAATCCCCCAGATATCTCAGTCCATTACAGGGAAACCTGTTTTCCCTGCACTGCGTCGATTTTCAAGCCGAGGATCGACTCACACAACGGTGGCACGTGGGACAGCCCTGTGGGAAAGCCTCATGTGAAAGCCTCCTGGGATAGCCTCGAGGGAAAGCCACATATCCCTTGATGCACGCGAAGGGAAGCGTGACACTGCTGCTACAGCTCTTTGAGGAAAGCGCACTTGCATGCCCCACTCGAGACGAGGACTGACTCCCCTGGGGAGACTCCAGAAGTACCCCAAGATCCATGTCAGCAATGGAGAGGAATCCCTCAGGTTCTGGCACCGACTCCACGAGGTCTTAGGCCCCGGCATCGACGGGAGAGGAATCCGAGAGGCTCCGAGCAACTCTCATGGCGACTGGCTTTCCCGAGGCCACCAGAGCCTGTCCCTGAGGTTCCCGTCGTAAGTCGAGAGCACCTGCCGCAACTCGAAAAAATCCAGGAGGTTCTCCCTCCAGGCGAGATGAGGCCCATTTCCGCTGAGGCGTCTGAGGCTAATCACATCTAACCTCTGGAACTTCCAAAGGTCCTTCATACGCCTTGCTGCAACTCAAGAAGTTCCCTGACATAACCGTCTGCACTCGAGAGAAGCACGAGAGTCCGCCCACATCCAGAGGAGCCCCGTTTCCGCCTCCTAGCTCGAGAGGAGGGATCCTTTCCGGCGTGTTCGGAAGAATTCCCGCATTCCGTCGCAAATCAAGAGGAGGCGCTCTCCACAGGAAAGGCGAGAGGAACTCCAGGTCGTGCCACATTCGCAGAGTCCCAGATGTCTCAGTCCATTCCAGGAAACCTGTTTTCCCTGCACTGCTCGACTTTGAAGCCGAGGATCGACTCACACCACGGTGGCACGTGGGACAGTCCTGTGGGAAAGCTCAAGGGAAAGCCCTGATGCCTTGATCCACGCGAAGGAAGCGTGACACTGCTGCTACAGCTCGGGAGGAAAGAGCACCTGCATGCCCCCACTCGAGACGAGGACTGACTCCCTGGGGAGGCTCCAGAAGTACCCCAAGTTCCATGTCAGCACTGGAGAGGATCCACAGGTTCGGCACCGACTCCACTCAAGGTCTTAGGCCCGGCATCGAGGGAGAGGAATCCGAGAGGCCCCGAGCAACTCGCATGGGACTGGCCTCTCCTGAGGCAACCAGAGCGGTCTCTGAGGTCCCATCGTAAGTCGAAGCACCTGCCGCAACTAGAGAAAATCCAGGAGGTTCTCCCTCCAGGCGAGATGAGGCCCATTTCCGCTGAGGCGTCTCAAGGCTAATCACATCTAACGTCTGGATCTTCCAAAGGGTCCTTCACACCTTGCTGCAACTCAAGAAGTTCCCGACATACCCGTTTCCACTCGAGAGGAAGCACGAGAGTCCCGCCCACATCCAGAGGATGCCCCGTTTCCGCTCCTAGCTCGAGAGTAGGAATCCTTTCCTGCGTGGTCGGGAAAGATTCCCCGCGTTCACGTCGCATCTCAAGGGAGCACGCTCTCGACAGGAAAGGCGAAGGAACTCCAGGGTCGTGCCACCATTCCCAGAGTGCCTCAGATGTCTCAGTCCATTCCAGGGAAACCTGTTTTCCCTGCACTGCCTCGACTTTCAAGCCGAGGATCGACTCACCACCACGGTGGCACGTGGGACAGCCCTGTGGAAAGCCTCGTGGGAAACTCGGGAAAGCCTCGTAGGGAAAGCCGCAGATCCCTTGTTCGACTCGAAGGGAAGCTGGACACTGCTGCTACAGCTCGGGAGGAAAGCGCACCTGCTGCATGCCCCCACGTCGAGACGAGGACTGACTCCCCTGGGGAGACTACAGAAGTAGCCCAAGATCCATGTCAGCACTGGAGAGGAATCCTCACGTTCCGGCACCGACTCCAAGCAAGGTCTTAGGCCCGGCATCGACGGAGAGGAATCCGAGAGGCCCCGAGACCTCGCATGGGGACTGGCCTTTCCTGAGGCCACAGAGAGGGTCCTGAGGTCCCGTCGTAAGTCGAGAGCACCTGCCGCAACTCGAGAAAATCCAGGAGGTTCTCCCCTCCAGGCGAGATGAGGCCATTTCCGCCTAGGCGTCTCGAGGCTAATCACACCTAAGCTCTGGAACTTCGAAAGGGTCCTTCACACCCTTGCTGCAACTCAAGAAGTTCCCGACATACCCGTCTCCACTCGAGAGGAAGCACGAGAGTCCCGCCACATCCAGAGGAGCCCGTTTCCGCTCCTAGCTCGAGAGGAGGGATCCTTTCCTGCGGGTCGGGAAAGAATTCCCGGCGTTCCCGTCGCATCTCAAGAGGAGGCGCTCTCCACAGGAAAGGCGAGAGGAACTCCAGGATCGAGGCACATTCCAGAATCCCCAGATGTCTCAGTCCATTCAGGGAAACCTGTTTTCCCTGCACTGTTTCGACTTTCAAGCCGAGGATCGACTCACAACACGGTGGCACGTGGGACAGTCCTTTGGGAAAGTCCGTGGGAAATCCTCGTGGGAAAGCCTCGAAGGAAAGCCACAGATCCTTGATCCATGCGAAGGAAAGCGTACACTGCTGCTACAGCTCGGGAGGAAAGCGCACTTGGATGCCCACTCGAGACGAGGACTGAGTCCCCTGGGGAGACTCCAGAGTACCCAAGATCCATGTCAGCACTGGAGAGGAATCCACAGGTTTCGACACCGACTCCACACATGGTCTTAAGCCCCAGCATCGACGGAGAGGATCCCGAGAGGCCCCTGAGCAACTCGCATGGGGATTGGCCTTTCCTGAGGCCACCAGAGCAGGTCCCTGAGGTCCCCGTCGTAAGTCGAGAGCACCTGCCGCAACTCGAGAAAATCCAGGAGGTTCTCCCCTCCAGGCGAGATGAGGCCCATTTCCGCTGAGGCGTCTCGAGGCTAATCACACCTAACTCTGGAACTTCCAACGGGTCCTTCACACCCTTGCTGCAACTCTAAAAGTTCCCCGACATACCGTCTCCACTCGAGAGAAGCACGAGAGTCCCGCCCACATCCAGAGGAGCCCCGTTTCCGCCTCTTGCTCGAGAGACGGGTTCCTTTCCTGCGTTTTCGGGAAAAGAATTCCGGCGTTCCTGTCGCATCTTAAGAGGAGGCACTCTCCACAGGAAAGGTGAGAGGAACTCCAGGGTCGTGCCACCATTCCAGAGTCCTCCAGATGTCTCAGTCCATTCCAGGGAAACCTGTTTTCCTGCACTGTTTCGACTTTCAAGCGAGGATCGACTCACACCACGTGGCACGTGGGACAGCCCTGTGGGAAAGCCTCGAGGGAAAGCCACAGATCCCTTTATCCACGGGAAGGAAGCGCGACACTGCTGCTACAGCTCGGAGGAATGCGCACGTGCATGCCCCTCTCGAGACGAGGACTGATCCCTTGGGCAGACTCCAGAAGTACCCAAGATCCATGTCAGCACTGGAGAGGAATGCTCAGGTTACGGCACCGATTCCACACAAGATCTAGGGCCCCGGCATCGATGGAGAGGAATCGCCGAGAGGCCCCGAGCAACTCGCATGGGGACTGGACTTTCCTGAGGCCACCAGAGCGGGTCCCTGAGGTCCCCGTCGTAAGTCGAGAGCACCTGCCGCAACTCGAGAAAATCCAGGAGGTTCTCCCCTCCAGGCGAAATGAGGCCCATTTCCGCTGAGCGTCTCGAGGCTAATCACATCTAACATCTGGAACTTCCAAAGGGTCCTTCACACCCTTGCTGCAACTCAAGAATTCTCTGACATACCCGTCTCCACTCGAGAGGAAGACGCGAGGTCCCGCCCACATCCAGAGGAGCCCCGTTTCCGCCTCCTAGCTCGAGAGGAGGGATCCTTTTCCTGCGTGGTGGGGAAAGAATTCCCGCGCGTTCCCGTCGCATCTCAAGTGGAGGCGCTTGCCAGGGTCCAGCCCCGGTGGATCCAGGGAATTCGAAGGGTGGACGGCGTTGGCGTGGAAAGACTTGTTTGTTTATTAATGTAAGATTAGGTTAAGAAACTATAGTGTAATAAGAAGATTAAGTGGAGGAAGAGGGCTGAATAGCTTGGTTTTCACGGAAGGCCATTAAAATTCCAGACAAGGAATTTGCACCATCTACGTTTGGCCACCGGCGCCCGCTTGAATATCTAAGGGTGCCTCGCCTTAAGCTCCCTTTCGTGCGGGTCTTAGCAGCCGGGGCAAGTAAGTAGACCTGGCGAGCCTCCGCGCCCCAGATGGAGATTCAGCCTGAAGTTAAAGTAAAGAGCAGAGAGAGGGAAGGGGAGAGAAGAAGAGAGAGAGAGAGACATGGGGGGATCCAGAGTCCCAAGAAACTAGGCCGAGAGACTAGTTCGAGAAACTGGTCCAATCCTTTATTGTTCAGAAGGCCTTTTATACTTTTGATAAAACATGGAGATCAATGGGTAACACAGAATTATGTAGCGTTCGCAGCGCAGACTCTTTCTATACATCATTTTGTATACAAAAGGTCTCTGGTGATTTACATTATCTTCTGGCCAAGAGGCTTGTTAACACTTTTTAGGCTCTCTTCCTTAATGAATGTTAATTTTGTTTCCCTGAAGTGTTTTTTTTTAATCTGCATCTCCTTAAAGCATTAAAGTTACATCTCTATAGAACAAAGGTGCAGTGCGATAGAACAAAGGTGCAGTGGGATATAACAAAGAAGGTACTTAACTCGAGGATCTAATGTTGCTAATACTAGGTCTACTACTTGTTTTTCTATATACCAAACTATATCTAAAATAAAGGATATGAAAATTTGGGCAGCAAACATTGACTCAACAAATGAAACTTATAATCAGTCCTATTCTAAAGATTTTGACTCCTCGGAAGCCCCTACATTCCTAGGATGTTTTAAGCTTCCTGTGCCTCCTGCGGTCAGGAGGCCTCAAACAAACACACTTGCAGAGTCCTGCAGGCAGGCTAGAAAGCCATCGGAGGGGTTTTTTTGGATTGAAACTCTTTCAAATGCAGAAGACTAAAGCCCTGAATTGACTTTTTCCAGAAAATGTCAGAAGAGTGGAAAAGCAGAGCACAAAAGCCGGCAGATTTTTGTTGGGGTACATGCTTAGGAATTTCCAGAGGGGCCCTGAAGTCTGAGCACGCCTTGCGTATGTCAGCTTCCTTCCTCATGACCTTGTCACGGGCGGGATTCCTCACAAAGGCTTCCGGCAGGCGCTCTCCACAGGAAAGGCGAGAGGAACTCCAGGGTCGTGCCACCATTCCCAGAGTCCCCCAGATGTCTCAGTCCATTCCAGGGAAACCTGTTTTCCCTGCACTGCTCGACTTTCAACCAAGGATCGACTCACACCACGGTGGCACGTGGACAGCCCTGTGGGAAAGCCTCGTGGGAAAGCCTCCTGGGAAAGCTCGAGGGAAAGCTACAGATCCGTTGATCCACGCAAAGGAAGCGCGACACTGCTGCTACAGCTCGGGAGGAAAGCGCACTGCATGCCCCGACTCGAGACGCGGACTGACTTCCCTGGGGAGACTCAGAAGTACCCAAGATCCATGTCAGGGCTGGAGAGGAATCCTCAGGTTCCGGCATCGACTACACACAAGGTCTTAGGCCCGGCATCGACGGGAGAGGAATCTCGAGAGGCCCCGAGCAATTCGCATGGGGACTGGCATTTCTGAGGCCACCAGGGCGGTCCCTGAGGTCCCGTCTTAAGTCCACAGTACCTGCCGCAACTCGAGAAAATCCAGGAGGTTCTCCCCTTCAGGCGAGATGAGGCCCATTTCCCCTGAGGCGTCTCGATGCTAATCACACCTAACCTCTGGAACTTCCAAAGGGTCCTTAACACCCTTGCTGCAACACAAGAAGTTCCTCGACATACCCGTTTCCAATCGAGAGAAGCACGAGAGTCCCACCCACATCCAGAGGAGCCCCGTTTCCGCTTCATAGTTCCAGAGGAGGGATTCTTTTCCTGTGTGGTCGAGAAAGAATTCCCGGCGATCCGTCGCATCTCAAGTGGAGGCGCTCACCACAGGAAAGGCGAGAGGAACTCCTGGGTCGTGCCACTATTCCCAGAGTCCCCAGATGCTCAGTCCATAACAGGGAAACCAGTTTTCCCAGCACTGCCTCGACTTTCAAGCCGAGGATCGACTCAACACCACGGTGGTACGTGGGACAGGCCCAGTGGGAAAACGTCGTGGGAAGCCTCGTGGGAAAGCCTGCGTGGGAAAGCCTCCAAGGAAAGCCACAGATTCCTGGATCCACGCGAAGGGAAGAGTGACACTGCTGCTACAGCTCTGGAGGAAATTGCACATGCATGCCCCCAATAGATATGAGGACTGACTCACCTGGGAGACTCCAGAAGTACCCCAAGATCCATGTAAGG
>NW_017198846.1:0-7546 GCF_001704415.2 Capra hircus | reverse complement strand
GGCCCTCCCTCTCAGCGGGGGGTGGGATCAATCCCGGGTGGATCAATCAGGGGCCCTCAGCAGTGCCAAGGGAGCTCACCGCCCAGGAAACGCCCCTAGGTCCCTTTGAATTGGCCACCAACGCCCCCTTTCCCAGCCTGCCTGCTCTGGGATTTCCCGCCCTTTTCACATTCCACAGGTCCCTGCGGGCCTCGACTGTCCCCCACTGGCTCCTCTGAGGCATTCTGGGACACCAGACGCTCTCTCCAGCGCCTCCACTAGATCCCTCGCTGTCCTCGCCTCTGTTTCCCCCTGCCCCCTCCCCAACTCCTCCGTGGGCTCTCTTGGGTGTCCATTCCCTACAGCAGTCCCAGAGTGCCACCCCGAGGGCTTTGAGTTGCCTGGAGCCCAAGGCTCCGGCCAGAGACCTGAGGGCCAGAGTCTGGACTGGCAGCTAATGCCATTTGGGGGCTTTTCTCACGTGGAGCCTGAGGCCCGCATATCCACGGGCAACCCCAGCGCGAGTGCCCTGGAGATACACGACCAAGGGGACAGTGTACCCCTACTGTGGGGAAGGAGGTTCCTGTTTTCCCTGCACTGGTTTCGACTTTCACACCGAGGATCGATCACACCATGGTGGTAAGTGGAAATAGCCCTGAGAGAAAGCCTCATGGGAAGACTCGAGGAAAGCCACAGATCCCTTGATCCACGGGACGGGAAGCGTGACACTGCTGCTACCGCTCAGGAGGAAAGCGCACGTGCATGACCCCACTCGAGCCGAGGACTGACGCCACTTGGGAGACTCCAGAAGTACGCCAAGATCCATGTCAGCACTGGAGAGCAATCCTCAGGTTCCGGTCCCGACTCCACACAAGGTCTTAGGCCCGGCATCGACAGGAGAGGAATCATGAGAGGGCCCCTAGCACCTCGCATGGGGACTGGCCTTTCCTGAGGTCACCAGAGCGGGTCCCTGAGGTCTCTGTCGAAACTCGAAAGCACCTGCCGCAACTCGAGAAAATCCACGAGGTTCTCCCCTCCAGGCGAGATGAGGCCCATTTCCGCTGAGGCGTCTCGAGGCTAATCACAACTAACCTCTGGAACGTCCAAAGGGTCCTTCACACCCTTGCTGCAAGTCAAGAAGTTCTCCGACATACCCATCTCCACTCGAGAGGAAGGACGAGGGTCCCGCCCACATCCATCGGAGCCCCGTTTCCGCCTCGTAGCTCGAGAAGAGGGATCCTTTCCCTTCGTCGTCGGGAAAGAATTCCAGGGCCTTCGCGTCGCATCTCAAGAGGAGGCGCTTCAACAGGAAAGACGAGAGGAACTCCAGGGCCTTGCCAGCATTCCAAGAGTCCAAGATGTCTAAGTCCATTCAAGAAGAACCTGTTTTCCCTGCACTGCTCGACGTTCACGCCGAGGATCGACTCACACACCGTGGCACGTGGACAGCCCTGTTGGAAAGCCTCGTGGGAAAGCCTCAATGGAAAAGCGACAGATCCCTTGATCCACACGTCAGCAAGCGTGACACTGCTGCTACAGCTCGTGAGGAAATGGCAGGTGCATGCCCCCACACGAGATGAGGAATGACTCCCCTGGCGAGACTCCAGAAGTACGGAAAGATTCATGTCAGCACTGGAGAGGCATCCTCAGGGTCTGACCCGACTCCAAAAAGGTTTTAGGCCCTGGCATCGACGGGAGAGGAATCCCGAGAGGCTCCAGAGCAACTCGCTTGGGGACTGGCCTTTCCTGAGGCACCAGAGCGGTCCCTGAGGTCCCGTCTTAAGTTGAGAGCACCTGCCACAACTCGAGAAAATCCAGGAGGTTCTCCCCTCCAGGCGAGATGAGCCCATTTCCGCTGAGCGTCTCGAGGATAATCACACCTAAACATCTGGAACTTCCAAAGGGTCCTTCACACCCTTGCTGGCCACTCAAGAAGTTCCACGACATACCGTCTCCACTCGAGACGAAGCACGAGAGTCCCGCCCACATCCAGAGGAGCCCCGTTTCCGCCTCCTAGCTCGAGAGGAGGGATCCTTTCCCTGCGTGGTCGGGAAAGAGTTCCCGGAGTTCCCGTCGCATCTCAAGTGGAGGCGCTCTGCACAGGAAAGGCCAGAGGAACTCCAGGGTCGTGCCACATTCCAGAGTCCCCCAGATGCCTCAGTCCATTCCAGGAAACCCTGTTTTCCCTGCACTGCCTCGACTTTCAAGCCGAGGATTGACTCACACCACGGTGGCACGTGGGACAGCCTTGTGGAAAGCCTCGTGGGACAGCCCTGTGGGAAAGCCTCGAGGGAAAGCACAGATCCCTTGATCCATGCGAAGGAAAGCGTGACACTGCTCCTACAGCTCGGCAGGAAAGCCAATGTGCCTGCCCCACTCTGAGGAGGACTGACTCCCCTGGGGAGACTCTAGAAGTACCCCTAGATCCATGTCAGCACTGGAGAGGAAATCCTCAGATTCCGGCAACGACTCCACACAAGGACTTAGGCACCAGCATCAACGGGGAGAGGAATCCTAAGAGGCCCCCTAGCAACTCGCGTGGGACTGCCTTCCCTGAGGCCACCAGAGCGGGTCACTGTGGTCCCCGTCCTACGTGGAAAGCACTTGCCCCAACTCGAGAAAATCCAGGATGTTCCCCCTCCAGGCGAGATGAGGCCCATTTCCGCTGAGGCGTCTCGAGGCTAATCAAACCTAACCTCTGGATCTTCCAAAGGGTACTTCACACCCTTGTTGCAACTCAAGGAGTTCCCGACATATACCCGTCTTCACTCGAGAGGAAGCACCAGAGACCCGCCCACATCCAGAGGAGCCTCGTTTCCGCCTCCTAGCTCGAGAGGAGGGATCCTTTCCCTGCGTGGTCGGGAAAGAATTCCCGGCGTTCCTGTCGCATCTCAAGAGGAGGCGCTCTCCACAGGAAAGGCGAGAGGAACTCCAGGGTCGTGCCACCATTCCCAGAGTCCCCCAGATGTCTCAGTCCATTTCAGGGAACCTGATTTCCCTGCACTGCCTCGAATTTCTAGCCGAGGATCGACTCACACCACGATGGCACGTGGGACAACCCTGTGGGAAAGCCTCGTGCGAAAGCCTCGAGGGAAAGCCACAGATCCCTTGATCCACGCGAACGGAAGCGTTGCACTGCTGCTACAGCTCGGGAGGAAAGTGCACGTTCATACCCCCACACAAGACGACGACTAACTCTCCTGGGGAGACTCCAGAAGTACCCAAGATCCATGTCAGCACTGGAGCCACTCAGGAAACCTCAGGTTCACCGACTCCAGGGTCTTAGGCCCCGGCATCGAGGGAGAGGAATCCGAGAGGCCCCGAGCAACTTGCATGGGGACTGGCCTGTCCTGAGGCCACCAGAGCGGGTACCTGAGGTCCCCGTAGTAAGTCAAGAGCACCTGCCGCATCTCGAGAAAATCCAGGAGGTTCTCCCCTCCAGGCGAGATGAGGCCCTTTTCCTCTGAGGCGTCTCGAGGCTAACCATACCTAAACATCTGGAACTTCCAAAGGGTCCTTCACACCCTTGCTGCAACTCAAGAAGTTCTCCGACATACCTGACTCCACTCCAGAGGAAGCACGAGAATCCCGCCATCCAGAGGACCCCGCCGCTCGAGGTCAGGTATCCTTTCCCTGCATGTTCGGAAAGAATTCCCAGTGTTCCCGTCGCATCTCATGAGGAGGCGCTCTCCACAGGAAAGGCGGAGGAACTCCAGGGTCGTGCCACCATTCCAAGAGTCCCCCAGATATCTCAGTCTGCCGGGGTCCAGCCCCGCTGGATCCAGGAATTCGACGGATGGACGGCGTTGTCGTGGAAAGTCTTTTTTATTTATTAATGTAAGATTAGATTAAGAAATTATAGTGTAGTAAGAAGATTAACTGGAGGAAAAGGGCTGAATAGCTTGGTTTACGTGGAAGACCAATAAAATTCCAGGCAAGGAATTTTCACTATCTACGTTGGGCCACCAGCCCCTGCTTGAATATCTAAGGGTGCCTCGCCTTAAGCTCCCTTTCGTGCAGGTCTTAACAGCCAGGCAAGTAAGTAGATCTGGCGAGCCTCCGCGCCCCTGGTGGAGATTCAGCCTGAAGTTAAAGTAAAAAGCAGAGAGAAGGAAAGGGAGAGAAGAAGAAAGAGAGAAAAATACACGGGGGGAGCCTGAGTCCCAAGAAACCAGGCCGAGAGACTAGTTCGAGAAACTGGAGAAACTGGCCCCATCCTTTATTGTTCATAAAGCCTTTTATACTTTTGATAAAACATGGAGTTCAATGGGTAACACAAAATTTGTAGCGTTCGCACCCCAGACTCTTTCTGT
This sequence comes from Capra hircus, assembly GCF_001704415.2. NCBI lineage: Eukaryota > Metazoa > Chordata > Mammalia > Artiodactyla > Bovidae > Capra > Capra hircus. Next base: position 3,254 of record NW_017198846.1, on the reverse strand, counting down.
ACATCATTTTGTATACAAAGGTCTCTGGTGATTTACATTATCTTCTGGCCAAGAGGCTTGTTAAACACTTTTTGGCTCTCTTCCTTAATGAATGTTAATTTTTGTTTCCTCTGAAGTGTTTTTTCTTTAATCTGCATTTCCTTAAATACATTAAAGTTACATCTCTATAAAACAAAGGTGCAGTGGGTTATAAAAGAAGGTACTTAACTCAAAGATCTAATGTTGCTAATACCAGGTCTACTACTTGTTTTTTTAATATACCAACTCTATCTAAAAATAAGGATATGAAAATTTAGCAGCAAGCATTGACCCAAAAAATGAAACTTTTAATCAGTCCTATTATAAAGATTTTGACTCCTCGGATGCCCCTACATTCCTAGAATGTTTTAAGCTTCCTGTGCCTCCTGGGGAAAGGAGGCCTCAAACAATCACATGCCCAGCTGTACGAGTCCTGCAGGCAGGGCTAGAAAGCATTCAGAGGGGTTTTGGATTGAAACACTCTTTCAAATGCAGAAGACTAAAGCCCTGATTGACTTTTTCCAGAAAATGTCAGAAGAGTGGAAAAGCAGAGCAAAAAAGCCGGCAGATTTTTGTTGGGGTACGTGCGTAGGAACTTCCAGAGGGGTCCCTGAAGTCTGAACACCATGCCTATGTCAGCTTTCTTCCTCATGACGTTATCACGGGCGGGAGTCCTCATACTGGCTCCCAGCATCAGTCCAATTCAGAGGAACTGTTTTCCCTGCACTGCCTCGACTTTCATGCTGAGGATCAACTCACACCACGGTGGCACGAGGGAAAGCCTGTGAGAAAGCCTCGTGGGAAAGCCTCCAGGGAAAGCCACAGATCCCTTGATCCACACGACGGGAAGCGTGACCCTGCTGCTACAGCTCGGGAGGAAAGCACACGTGCGTGCCCTCACTTGAGAGGAGGATTGACTCTCCAGGGGAGACTCCAGAAGAACCCAATATCCATGTCAGCACTGCAGAGGAAACCTCAGGGTTCCGGCCCCGAATCCACACAAGTTGTTCGGCCGGGCATCAACAGGAGAGTTATCAAGAGAAGCCCCCAGCATCTGGCATGGGGACTGGCCTTTGATGAAGCCACCAGAGCGGGTCCCTGAGGTTCCCGTCGTAAGTCGGGAGCACCTGCCGCAACTCGAGAAAATCAGGAGGTTCTCCCTCCAGGCGAGATGAGGCCCATTTCCAATGAGGTGTCTCGAGCTAATTACATCTAATCTCTGGAACTTCCAAAGGGTCCTTCACACCCTTGCTGGCAACTCAAGAAGTTCCCGACATTCCCATCTCCACTCGAGAGGAAACACGAGGGTCCTGCCCACATCCAGAGTAGCCCCGTTTCATCCTCCTAGCTAGAGATGAGGGATCCTTTCCCTGCTTGGTCGGGAAAGAACTTCCGGCATTCCGGTCGCATCTCAGGTGGAGGCGCTCTCCACAGGAAGGGAGAGAGGACTCCATGGTCGTGGCCACAATTCCAAGCGTCCCAGATGTCTCAGTCCATTCCAGAGGATCTTGTTTTTACAGAGTGCTTAAACTTTCATGCCGAGATTCGCCTCACACCACGGTGGCACGGGGGACAGCCCTGTGGGAAAGCCTCGTGGGAAATCCTCTAGGAAAGCCTAGAGGAAAAGCCACAGATCCATTGATCCACGCGACGGGAAGCATGACACTGCTGCTAAAGCTCGGGAGGAAGGAGCATGCGCATGCCCCCACTCGAGATGAGGACTGATTCCCCTTGGGAGACTTCAGAAGTATCCAAAAACATGTCAGCACTGGAGAGGAATACTCAGGTTCTGGCCCCCACTCCACCGAAGGTCTTGGGCCCCGGCATCTACCGGTGAGGAATCCCGAGAGGCCCTCTAGCAACTCGCATGGGGACTGGTCTTCCTAAGGCCAACAGAACGGGTCCCTGAGGTCCCCGTCGTAAGTCGAGAGCACCTGCCACAACTCGAGAAAATGAAGGAGATTCTCCCCTTCAGGCGAGATGAGGCCCATTTCCACTGAGACGTCTCGAGGCTAATCACACCTAACCTCTGGAACTTCCAAAGGGTCCTTCACACCCTTGCTGCAACTCAAGAAGTTCCCGACATACCCGTCTCCACTCGAAAGGAAGCAGGAGAGTTCTGCCCACATCCAGAGGAGCCCGTTTCCGCCTCTTAGCTCGAGAGGAGGAATCCTTTCCTGCATAGTCAGGAAAGAATTCCTGCCGTTCCTGGCGCATCTCAAGAGGAGGCGCTCTCAACAGGAAAGGCGAGAGGAACTCCAGGGTCGTGCCACCATTCCCAGAGTCCGCCAGATGTCTCAGTCCATTCCAGGAAACCTGATTTCCTGCACTGCCTCGAATTTCTAGCTGAGGATCGACTCACACCACGATGGCACGTGGACAGCCCTGTGTGGAAAGCCTCGTGGGAAAGCCACGAGGGAAAGCCACAGATCGCCTTGATCCATGCAAAGGGAAGCGTGACACTGCTGCTACAGCTCGGGAGGAAAGCGCACGTTCATGCCCCCACCAAGACGACGACTAACTCCCCTGGGGAGACTCCAGAAGTACCCCAAGATCCATGTCCACACTGGAGAGGAATCCTCAGGTTCGGCACCGACTCCACACAAAGGTCTTAGGCCCCCGGCATCCAAGGGAGAGGAATCCTGAGAGGCCCCCGAGCAACTCGCATGGCGCCTGGCCTTTACTGAGGCCACCCAGAGCGGGTCCCTGAGGTCCCCGTCGTAAGTCGAGAGCACCTGCCGCAACTAGAGAAAATCCATTAGGTTCTCCCCTCCAGGCGAGATGAGGCCCATTTCCCGCTGAGGCGTCTCGACGCTAATCACACCACCTAACCTCTGGAACTTCCAAAGGGTCCTTCACACCCTAGCTGCAACTGAAGAGGTTCCACGAGAGACCCGTCGCCACTCCATAGGAACCACTAGGGTACCACCCACATCCAGAGGAGCCCCATTTCCCCCTCTGGCTCAAGATGAAGGATCCTTACCCTGATTGGCCGGGAAAAATTCCTGTCGTACCTGTCGCATCTCAAGAGGAGGCACGCTCCACAAGAAAGGTGAGAGAAACTCCAGGGTCGTTCCACCATTCCAAGAGTCCCCCAGATGTCTCAGTCCTTTCCAGAGGAACTTGTTTACCCTGCACTGCCTCGACGTTCAGGCGGAGGAGACTCACACGATGGTGCACGTGGGACAGCCCTGTGGGAAAGCCTGCGTGGAAAGCCTCGTGGGAAAGCCTCGAGG
>NW_017198845.1:0-19685 GCF_001704415.2 Capra hircus | reverse complement strand
TGCTCTCCGTGTGGCGCTGAGTGCGGCGCTGTTCTAGGCGGCCAGAAACCGCTGGAGGAGCCCTGCAGTTGCCCTTCCCTTCCCTCTGACAGAGCTCTCACTGCTGAAGCCCTTGGCAGTGTGCAACCCACCACCCCTAAGCCCTCCTCAAGGACGCTGGGACCTATGTGCAAAGGCAAGGCAGGATTGGAGCTGAGGCCAGGAAGGCACCAGTGGCGTCTCCCAGGCTCGCACAGCAGCTCCTTCCTGGGGAGGGAGCCTAAAAGCAAGGCAAGTCTGGGCAAGGCTCGCCCCGGCAGAGCAGCCTCGCGACGGGAACTCTGCCAGATCGGGGCTCTGAGCAGAGCTAGAGCTCTGCCGTACTGGAGGCGCACCTAGCTCCCTGCAAGGAGGGCTTTCAAACCCCAAACAATGAACCACATACCCCAAACCCCGAACCACATACCCAAACATGGTACCCGAACCCCAAACCCCATATCCTGAATCTGAACCCCTATCCCAACCGCAAACCCCAAACCCTGAACAGGGAACTCCAAACCCCTTACCCGAACTCAAAACCCCTAACCCAATCCCCAAACTCCGAACCCCAAACACCTAACCCGTACCGTGAACCCCTAACCCTAACCCAAACCCCTAACCCGAGCCCTAAACCCAAACCCAAACCCCGACCCTCAAGCCCCGAACCGCAAATCCTGAAACACGTAGCCCAAACCCCGAATCCATAACTCCGAACCCCAATCCAGAACCCAACCCCGAACCCCAAACCACTAGCCCGAACCCCAAACCCAAACCCAAACCGCACACCCCTAAACCGAACCCCAAACCCTGAACCCAAACCCCTAACCTGTACCCCACCCCACACCCCGAACCCGAACCCCAAACCCTAACCGAATCGCAAACCCCTAACCTGAACCCCAAATCCCAAACCCCAATCCCAAACCGCAAACACCAAAACCGAACCCTAAACCCCGAAACCCCAACCCCCAAACCCAAACTCCAAACTGCTAACCCGAACCCCAAACCCCAAACCCCTAACCGGAACCCCAAACCTCAAATCCAAAACCGCACACCCCAAACCTCTAAGCCGAACCCCGAACTGCCAACCCCTAATTCCTAACCCGAACAGCAAAACTCGAAACTGCACCTCACACCCCCAACCCCAAACCATGAACCCAATCCCCTGAACCCCAAACCCCAAACCTCAAATCTCGACCCCCGAACCACAAACCTCACATACTCAACCCCTAATCGGAACCTCAAACCCGAATCCCCAAACCCCAAACCCAAATCCTAAACCCCTAATCCCTAACCCAAACCGTCAACCCAGAAACCGAACCCCTAATCCCCAACCCCAACCCTCAACCCAAACCCCAAACCCATAACTGGAACCCCAAACCGCGAACCCCTCACCCAAATCCCAAACTCCAAACCCCAAACCCCTAACCGAAATCCCCAACCCCAACCGTGAACCTCAAACCCCAAACCCTAACCCTAACCTCAAACCCCAAACCCCAACTGCGAACCTCTAAACCAATCCGAGAACCCCTAACCTGATCCCCAAACCCCAAACCCAAGCCCCAAACTCAAACCCCAAACCGATCCTCAAACCCCAAACCCCAACTGCAAACCCCTAATCTGAACCGAGAACCCATAACCTGATCCCCAAACCCCAAACCCCTAAGCTGAACCTTGAACCCCTAATCGGAACCCCAAACCCCAAACGAGAACCGCGAACCCGGAACCCCAAACCCTGAACTCCAAACCCCAAACCCGAACCCTGAACCCTAACCCGAACCCGAATCCAAACCCTAAGAAGGGAGGGGATTCCCGTAACCCGAACTCTGAACCTGAACCCTAACAAGTTGAGGGGATGCCGGCACCCTAACCCTAACCCTAACCCTAACAATAAAACTCTAAAAGAAAAAGAAACTTTTCTGGCCTAAGCCCCGCCCCTTGCGGTCCCCCATCCGCTCAAAGCAAAAAAGGCAAGCCCGGACTGGAACTTCTGACCCACAAAGCCAGATTGCATGTTTACTCGGCCGTCAGCCTAACCGCTATGCTAACAAAGCCCCCCGGGTTTCATGCTGCTCCCAGGCACTCTTCAAGCCTCGGCCCGCCAGGGCAGGCTAATAAAGAACTATGGGCCCCATTAGCGCTCACTTTAAGCCCTAACCGTAACCTGAACCCTGACCCTGACCTGAACCCTAACCCAAACCCGAACTCTAAGAAGAGGGGGGTTCCCCGAATTCTAACCCTAACCCCGAACCCGAACCCGAGCGAGTTGGGGGGTTGCCCGAACCCCTAACCCTAAGCTTCACAATAAACCTCTAAAATCAAAAGAAACTTTTCTGGTCTAAGCCCCGCCTCTTGTGGTCCCCCGCCCCCTAAAAGGGAAAGAGTTAAACCCGGGACTTGAACTCCTGACCTACAGACCCTAGTCTGCCTGACTTACCAGCCTGCCTAACCGCTATGCTACAGAGGCTTGCCTGTTTCAGGCAGCGCTCCCGGGCCCTCTTCAAGCCTCTGCGCGCCAGGGTCTGGCTCTATAGAATATCATGGCTGTCCTAGGTCATCTTTGCTTCTTATCCCTAAATCATAGACAGATGAGCTGAGAAAAAGCTTGGGTTGTCTCGGTGGGGTGGATCTGCTTGTCCTTGGTGTTTCCCCTGGAGGCAGTCGCGGTCCGCGGGCCTGGCCTGGCAGGGGGCGTGGGGGCGGGGCGCACCGTGCGCGCCGTCGGGGGCGGGGCGAGCCTGGGCGGCTGGTCAGGGGCGCGGCTCACGGGAGCGGGTCTGGGGCGGGGTGAACATGGCGGCGCCTCGGGGCCAGGGGTCCCAGTTGTGCTCTCAGGGCTCGCCATTGCAGCTGGACTGCTCGTTTCGTGGGCTCCTGGGTCCCCGTCGATTGGCATCCAGCGAGCAGAGCGCAGGGCTGTGGACCACAGGTAAGGGGAACTCGGACTCGGCGGAGCAGGGAACCATGTTTTCTGCCCTTTGTTTGCAGTCTCGGAGCCGACTGAAATGGCGATCGCAGAAAAGCCTCGCCTTTGGGGCCGAGGGTTTTACCGCTTCACACCCTTTGCATACAGCTCAGACCCGCGCGCTTTTCCCAAGCAGCCGAGTGGTATTGCTTCCTACAGGCCTGGAGAGGATAACAGGCAGGAAGGCCAGGGGTCTCCAGACAGAGAAAATAAACTGCAAGTGTCAGACGTTTTTTTCTCTCTCTTAAGAGGGCAGGAGGAGACCAAAGAGGGCTGCGGTTTTTTTTTCTCCATCTTGATACAAATGTAAAAGAAGGTTTCTCTGAAAATTCTGTGTTGCCATGACAACTCCTGGCTCCACCTGAATTTAACTTTTCTCAAACCTTGAACTAAGCAATGCATTGTTCTTATGGAAATGTTTGTCTTAAGGTATGTTAATGTCTTCAGGTCAGTTCCCCCTAAGGGCTCAGAAACGACTCGACAAACCGGTTTGTCTTACTCATACCTGGTTCTCTTAACCTCTGTGAATGAAACTATATATTTGCTTGGAAATCTGCCTTTCTTCAAGATTCATGTCCATCATTTTCTGGCCTGGGATGACTCATCTGCTGCCAATGTGATCTCAATGCATGCTGTGGGTGAGGGGCCTGGTGCCATTCTCTGAGACATTGTCTTTCTTTCCTTAGCAGACTGCTAGTGGCTGTATAACATCTGGCTAAAGACTAGCAGGGGGTACTCTTTCTTCCCCCTTTGAATGTCTACGTCAGCAGCTCTCTCGATCTCTTTTCTACTTGAATCAAACTTTTTCACAGAAAACCTCTGAGCCATCAAGCTTCGTCACTTGCCCTGGATTGAATTCTCCTCTGGAGGCCAAGAATGCTGGCATCTTTTGTGGTTTAGCAGCCACCTTTCAGCCTTTTGTAATTCATATTGAATCTTCATTTCAGATGGCAGATGCATTCCACGGTATTGCCAACTGAAGTCTTGTCATCGCTATGGAGTCTCTGTCCATGGCTTTGAGGGTATTTTTCAGCAATCATGTATCATTTCCAGTGTGCCAGTCTTGTCATCCTCATTCCATCCATAGCAAAGTCTTTTATAATGTTGACGTGATTGAAGGGGAATTGTTTGTTTCAATTCCCTTTCAGATTGTTATTTGCTGGTGTATACAGATAACACTGTGTCGTCATTCATTTGTATCCGTTTGGACAGCTTGATAGTTGTCTTTAGTTTCTTTAATTTCTCATAATTGAAGATGACCCTGGCTCATATATTTACAGTCGCACCCCTAGTCTCAGTCATTTCTTCAAAGAACTGTCCTTTTTTAACATGACATTATTTTTGACTGTGCTGGGTCTTTATTGCTCCTTTGTCTAGTTGTAGTGAGCAGAGGCTACCTTCTAGTTGCTGTGCCATGGCTTCTCATTGCAGTGCTTTCTCTGTGTGCAGAACTTGGGCTCTGGAGCATGCAAACGTCAAGAGTTGTTCAAGGGCTTCATTGCCCCTGGGCGTGTGGAATCTTCTACACAGGAATTGAACCCGTGTTCCCTGCATCGGTAGGCAGCTTCTTTACCACCAGGCCATCGGAGATGTTTCCTGTTCCCTTTTATTAGAGAATGATATTTAAAACATACATGTAGGAGCTCAATATGCTCAGCTGACAATACATGGAGATATATCTCCATGTATTCCAGCTCACCTTTGAACATATTCAGTTAAAGGTAATTTGTGATGATGTCTCCAACCTGATCCACCACGACATGGACATTGTAACGTTTCCTTTTGTTTATCTGGAACTTTGCCTTCCAATGGTAAGATACCTGGCTTCCACCGCTTGTCATACACAGAATTCAGTGCTTGTCCCACGTGGTTACTGAAAAAAAAAAAAACTGTCAGATTGTCTTTCAAAGGGGGCTCTGCGTGCATCGCACCAGTATCTTGAGTATGTTTTTGTATGATAGTTTACTATCAGTATACCCTCAGTGGCCAGGTGTCTATTTCAGTCGTTACCAATTATGAATGGGCTTGTTTGCTCTAGTGTTCTTGGACAATTCGAGTACAGTTTCTTTGTCAGATGTGCATTTGTTTAGGAAAAGAGTTTGTATTGATTGTTGGCTGTGTTGCATCTTTGTGTGTGGGCTTTTCTCTAGTTTTGGTGAGCATGGGCCATAACGAGTGGTTTGCAGGCTTCTCACTGCAGTGTGTCCTCTTGTTGAGGGGCACAGGCTCACGGGCTTCAGTGGCTGCGGCATGTGAACTCGGCATCGTGGCTTCCAGGATCTAGAGCACAGGCTCGGCAGTTGTGGCACACGGGCTCCATAGGATGTGGCATCTTCCCATCCTAGGGATCGCACATGCATCTCCAGCACTGGCAGGTGGATTCTTGACTATGGAACCACCAGGGCATATTTGAGATTCTAGTTTTCCACACACGTATCTAGTGAAAGAGGCCAGGATCAAGAGGCATGGCAGCTGGGAATCCTCAGCCACAGCTCTGGTGTGCTATCCAAAGCTCTGGGGCCTTTGGTGAGCAGCTCAGCTTCCCTGGGACTGTTTCCTCCCGTCAGAAATGCCCTGCTTTTGGACTGTAGCCCACCAAGCTCCTCTGTCCCTAGGATTTCTGAGACCAGAGTACTGCAGGTGGTGCCATTTCCTTCTCTGCTGCTGCTGCCACGTCGCTTCAGTCGTGCCTGACTCTGCGCGACCCCATAGACAGCAGCCTACCAGGCTCCTCTGTCCCTGGGATTCTCCAGGCAAGAACACTGGAGTGGGTTGCCATGTCCTCCTCCAGTACATGAAAGTGAAAAGTGAAAGTGAAGTCACTCAGTGAAGTCGTGTCCGACTCTTAGTGACCCCGGGGTTGCAGCCTACCAGGCTCCTCTGTCCGTGGGATTCTCCAGGCAATGGTACTGGAGCGGGCTGCCATTGCCTTGTCTGATTTCCTTCTCTGCAAGATAGCGTTTGGAAGCTCTTTTCTCCTGGATATTGCTTTTGATGAAGGAAGGGGTTCCCTTCCAGGGCTTGAGAGTGAGTTCTTGTCTGACACTGGGCAATGAGTTGTCTGAGGAGAGGAGTGCTGTCCAAGCGAGAGGCTTCATTGGGAAGGGCTGCCGGGGTGGAGGGCAGGAGGGTGAGGGAAACGGAGAGAACCACTCTGTCACGTGGCTCGCACTCTCAGGTTTTATGGTCATCGGGTTCATTTCTGGTTTGTCTCTTGCCAGGCATTCTGAATTGGGATCCTTCTTGGGGGCACACGCATCACTCAGCCGAGATGGATTCCAGCGAAGTGCATCCTGGAGGTTGGTAGGACCTCTGAACTGGAGCCTCCCATCTCCTGACCTCTCCAGAATTCTGGTTGGTGGTAGCTTGTTCGTTCCTTGTTCCTTCCCAGGACCTCCTGTTGTGAGATGACTCCTGCAAGTGTTTTCTTTTCTCTGTTGCCTGGCCAGGGTGGGTGGTCCGTGGTTCATTTAGCAGTTTCTTTTTGGTTCTCTCGAGTAAGGTCCTCCACAGGGTAAATGTATGAAATGATAAAAGGCAATGTGTTAACTCATTTGTATTCATAATTGGGTAAGTTGGCTTGTTTTGTGTATGTTAGACCTGATCACCAGACCGAAGGTCATGGAGAACGTTTGTAGTTTTCTAAAATTTCAATAGTTTTTAAAATGGAGTTACCTTGTTGCAAAGTTTGTGTGTATGTTCATATTTTTTTAAACAGTTATTTCTTTTTAGTTGATTGATCATTGCTTTACAATATTGGTTTGATTTGTCATACATCCACATGAATTGACCATAGGTGTACCTATGTCCTCTTGCTCTGGAATCTCCCTCCCACCTCGCACGCATTCCCACCTCTCTAGGTTACTACTGAGCCCCAGTTTGAGTTCCCTGAATCATACAGCAAATTCCCATTGGTTGTCTATTTACAAAGGTTGGTGTACCTGCATCCATGCTGCTCTCTCCATTCATCTCACCCTCTCCCTCTTGTTCCCCACCCTCGTCTGGAAGTCTGTTCTCTATGTCTGCACCTCCATTGCTGCTCTGTGAACAGACTCGTCAGTACCATCCTTCTAGATTCCATGTTTTTCTCTCTTTGACTGACTTCCCTCCCCTTTATTAGAACAAACTCACATGTGTTCCTTTTTATGGCTGCATTCCATACAGGCTCTGATTGTTCCTTAGCCATGTTTTGCGGAGGGTCATGGAGCTATTCTGCTCCATTTCAGTTTGGGCTTCCAGTCTGAGTGCTCGCAGCAGAGCTGCTTCTGGGTGAGCCCTCTGAGGTCTGTGAGCGCCGGGCTGCCCGCTCTTCTCCTGTGGCCCGCAGGGGGGCGCCAAAGCCCCCTCTGACCCGCGGGCGCAGGACGCTTTGCCTTTAGGCTCTGCCCCGTGAGCAGCTGGCGGGAGCTTTGTCTCCTCAGGACCATCAGGGCTCAGGCTTCTGGATAACAGGGCTGCATCCAGGCTGAGAGGAGCAGGGTTGCCTCAGTGCCCACCAGCAGGGAGGCGCTGCAAGAGCGAAACATGAGGACGGAGTAGACGTTTCCTGTGTCCAGCTGAGGGCTGACTGGAGGTCCATCTCGGAGGACTCAGGGGGAAAGAGCTCCGTGTGCAAAGCGGTGGGTTTTCAGTTAGATTTGCGTTAGATGATGTAGAGGATGAACACTGATGTTCTTCCGTGGAGGTGGCCGTTTTCCTGTCACTGTTTCTTGAGAAGACTGTCCTTTCCTCTTTGCTCGTTCCTGGTTTGATTTTCAGGAACTGACCATGTACATGTGGGTTCGTTTCTGGGCTCTCTATTCTCTCCTGGAGTCCATGTGTCTGTGTTCCTGCCAGTTCCTCACTGTGGTGGTCACTACAGCTCCGTGATGTAGTTTGAAGAGGGATAGGAAGATGCCTCCAGCTGTGTTCCTCTTTCTCAGAGTCTTTTTGGCCGTTTAAGGTCCTGGTCAACAGTAGCAGTCTAATATGAGGAATATTTCTATTTCTGTGAAAAATGCCATTGAATGTTATTTTGTGATTGCAGTCCGTGTATTTGTTGATGACTTTGGTTGGAATGGACCTTTTAATTCCTCATTGTTCCAGTGCATGAGCGTGGAATAGTTTTCTGTGTATTTGTGTTTTCTTTGGTTTCTTTATCAGTGCTTTCTAGTTTTCTGACTACTGGTCTTTTATGTTCTTGATTAAGTTTGTTGCTAGATGTTTTATTTAAGTGGGAGTTTCTTAATTTTTTTTTCTGATTGTTATGAGTGTCTAGAAATGCAAGTGATTTTTGGACTGTAAATGGTAGTCTATTATATGATTGTAAATTGATCCCAAATGATTCAGCTTTACTGAAAGTAGTCTAACAACATTTTGTGAAGTGATGTGGAACGTTTTATCTGTAACATCTGTTTCTCCTGCAGTAGGTCATCCAGAGGACCCAAGACATGGTGGTTACTAAGAGACTTCCCACAGTACTTCTTCATTCCACGTGGACTCCTTCAAGGCAGTGAGCATCGCAGCTTCCCTTGAACTTCGTCTGGGTAAGTCTTGGCCTGTATCAGAAAGCTTCCTGCCTGTCTACTCTAAATTTCTTTTGTGGTATTGACATGGTTGTTTTGAAACCTAGTATACTTTCCAGTCATTTAAAATGTACAGAAAATGCCTAGCAATGGGAACAAGTGCTAGCATTTGCCACATCATCTAAAAGACTCTATGTGTTTTATCCAAAATGGGTACCTTCTGCAGAACCAGCACATAATCTCCAAAATCAGGAAATCATATGGTATCTACGTTATAATGTAATCCACCGCCCCACTTCCACTTTGCAATGTTCAAGTGTATGAATATATCTTTTGTTTCCATCTTCATCCTTTTTTCTTTATTTAGAGTGTTACTGAGATTTTCAGTTATTTGGACAAACTTGATGGATTGAAAGCAGACATGGTGAATAAGGGTTCTGGGTGGCCTTTTCTATGTGGATTTTTTTTTCACTGAAGATGGTTTGAATATTTATTCGTGTTGTAACATGTATGAATCCTGCATTCTTTCTCCCCCCATAGTAATGAAAAATCAATACTATGCCATTTACCATTTAGATATTTGTAAGCATACAGTGTTGTAGCAGACAACCTTTTCTTGTTTTGCAAACCAGTTTAATAATGTGCACCTTGTGCGTGCTTTGGACAAACTCAGGAAACTGAGTCAGTGACTGAAATGGCCCAAGATATCACCTTAGATTCCATCTTCATCTGAAAACAAAACAGGCACTTCCTGGTGGTCCAGTGGCTGAGACTGGACACTCCCAAAGAAGGAGGCCCAGGTTCATTTCCTGATCCAAGAACTAGATCTCCCATGCCACAACAGAGAATTTGCATGCTGTAGCTAAATATCTGGCTTGCCTCAATGAAGGTTGACCTGGCGCAGCCAAATGAAAACAGAAACAAATATTTAAAAAAATACAACCAAAGGAAAGGAAGGGTATGGTGGCTGTGCAGATTTACGGCTTAGCTTTCCCTATCGATAGAAAAGAAAAAAGAGTTTCAAAAGACTGTGTCTCATCCTTCTATCTGGCATATAGAGAGGATTCCTTTGAAATGAGATTTCTCTGGTAAATGTGACTCACAGAAGAGCTGTCTTGAACTTGGGTTTCAGAGATGATCATGTGTCCTCTAAAAAAATAAAAGTTAATTGGGTCCAACTAATCCTCATGCTGAGGTGGTATATTTTGTGGTAGCATTTGCTCCCCTTCACTTTGCATGTATCCCCATTTGTTTACACTGTCATCTACTGAAGACATCCTGATATTTGAAAGTTTGTAGTGATTACAAGTCGAGCTGTTGTATATAATCATGCGATCCTTTTTTGTCTGGACATGTTTTCAAAGCTGTTTAGTAAGTGCTGGACATGAAGGATTCAGGTCACAGGTGAGCCTTGTTTAGCTGTGGAAAAATCCAGCTATGTTTCTCTGTGGCTTGTGGGATCTTCTGGGTAAGGGATCGAACTAGAGTGTCTTGCATTGTCAGGCAGATTCTTTACCACTGAGCCACCGGAGAAGCTGTGCCCTACCCCCTTTTCTTGAGTTGACTGGATCTAATAGGTGTGCAGTGCTACCTCACTGTTATTTTAGTTTGTCATTTCCTAATGCTATGTGGTTTTGAGTCTTTTTGATAGGCTTATTTACTATCTTTATATTTTTGTAGGCCAGGTGTTTAGGTGTATACATATTTTATGAGATTGTTCTAGATTTTTTGGTATATTTGGAGAACAATCCTTTATCAGATATCTATTTTATAAATATAGTTTCCTGTGGCTTGTGTTTAAGTTTTGTGAATAAGGTTTTTCACCGTTTCAATTTCTAATTTTTTAAAGTTGATGTTATATGTGTTTTCTATCCTTTTTTGGATAGCCTTTAGTGTGTTGTTGTTGTTGTTAAATTTTATAAGCAGAAGTGAGGTACCGTAGATACAGTTTTAAGCTAAGCTGAGGTGCCACAGATACAGTTTTGCCTTTTGTCTGTTGAGAAGTTTGAGTGAGTTTGGTGTACACTGTAACATTATGTCTACATTCATTTGACTGGATATAGCTTCCAGTTATTTGTCTAATTGGTTTTGGAGATATGATGGGAAGTCAGTTTTTCCAAGGGAAACTGAGGTCCATGAAACATGAACTCTTTTCGATCGGTCGGAATCACTTTCTGCTATTTCTGACAGATTTGACTTGTTTGGATATCTCATATGAGCGGAATCACAGAACGTTTGTCTTTTTTTGGTCTGGTTTATTTCACTTAATCTAATGACCATAAGGTTTGTCCACATTGTCGCATTGTCAGAATTACTGACTTTGAAGGGCCGAATCAGATTCCATTGTGTGTATACCACAGTTTGTTTATGGAATTGGCTGCCATGGACACTTCGATTGCTTCTGTTTGTTTGCCAGTGTGAATCATGCTGTTGTGAGTATGACGGAAGGAGTATCCATTTTTTTCAGCCCCCTTTCCCAATCCTTTTGGGTACATAGCATGAATTGGAATCGAACTATGTATTTCTTCCACGTGTTCGTTTTGGAGTCATTTGTGTAATGTCTTGCAGAGTGGCAGCACCATTTAATGTACTTTTTTGTATGGTGGAATACCGTTCAAGCTTCTGAATATACCTTGCGTTGCATATTCAGTCTCCCACCAACGGACACTTGAATGAGTTCTACCTTTGAGCTATTGTGAATGTCACTATGAATATTTGTGTACCAGTTTTTGTTTGAATTATTAACAAATACATTACCATATATAAAAGAAGCCACAAGGACCTACTGTACAGTTTAGGAAACTATTAAATATCTTATGATGATGTATAATGCAAGAGAATCTCCAAAGGAATATATGAAAAGCACATAATAACCATGATATTTATTGTGGCAACACTATGAGTTATCATAGCACTACTCAACGTGTATTTATACATGTCACTAAAATATTTACATCTGTAAGGATATTATAAAAAATTATATAAAAAATCAAGAATTCAAACAGAGAATAAATAAACTTCCTGTCATTGCTCGTCATCATTTATACACTCATACTACCTGTAACACTCATTGTATAAGTGCTGGACTAGCAATTGACATTCTTGTAAACCAAGAGATTGTGAAGGTGTAAGGAAATATAGCTTATTGAATTCCTTAATGAAGGATTCTAGAACTCTATGTCCATGAAGTGAATGAAATTCCGTTTTAGTGAGCCACATTCTTACTAGAGTGATGAGCCTCCACCCCACCCAACGTTAGTTCACAATGAAATCCTGCAGTCCTCTGGCCTCAATGTCTGCTTCCTGCTACCGAGAAAGAAAAGATGAGGAAGTCCTGACAAAACCGATGCTATTTTTCTTTTTCTGATTTGTATTTTATCGCAGGGCCTGGCAAAAAGAGGGCCCAACCTGTTTTTAGAGTTCCATCCCAAGGGTTCCTCCGGCATGTTCCCTATGTTGACAAACTGCTGATTATTTTCAACAAAGGACAATGATCTGCACTTGCACTATCTGTTGCTTGAGCTGGAATAGCAGGCATCCCTTGTAGTGCAGTCGTTCATGCGGAAGTAGACATCCCTGAAGCAATAGTATAAGAGGAACACATTTATCATGTAGACATCGCATCCCATGCATTTGTAATAATTTTTCAGTTATACCCATCATCATCGGAGGAACTGACTTGTCCCAGTAATAACGAGAGGACCCAGTAGAACGGTTCCTTGACTTATGAGTACTTCCTATGAGTACCCTTATGAGTCCTTCTTCCAATGTTGTTTCTCCTAGTTTGGTCATGAACAGTAGAAGCTGATGGCAGTGGTCCTTGAAATGTATGTCGATTCCCAGGTGGCGCAGTTGATCAAGAAATACTCTGCCTACCAGTGCAGGAGGTGGAAGTGATGTGGGTTTGATCCCTGGTTCAGGAAGATAACAATTCATACACATGTTTTCTGGGAACCAGTTTGATACTCATGAGTTTTTTCTTCTGTATCCAGAAAAACAAATGCTGTTCAAGGACACTGAAAGAACCCTGATTTCGAAAATCAGATCTGTATTGTGAACAATGCTTCGATATCCGTGAGTCGAAGCATAGTATTATGCCTATCATCCTTGTATTTCCCTCAGTGAAATATGTTGAGGAAAACTCTTCATTCGTGGTCTAGAGTCACGAAGAAGCTAAATAGCATTCATCCTTTACGTTGACAACTGTGAATCTAAATCTCCTGTGAATCCTATGTGACAACCACACATACCAACATGAGTTATCAGTATTATATCGATATTTTTAGTCCTATTGTATGTCAACTAAAAAAATCAATATCTAATTGTACATGAAGTCAAGACATAAAGTCAGTGCAAATACAAAATGTTCCATCCTTTGAGAAAGGGAGAAAAACATCTCTGTGCTTAGCCTATCGCATTTTTATGGATTAGATCCTTAAGTAGTTTATTCACCACACCCTATGAATGATTCACAAGTCTTCAGAGAAGAAAGGGTCATTTCTCTTAAACAATGAGTAGTTCAACTCTTCTCAAAGCAAAGTCATAAGTGAGTCTAATTTTGCGTGAGCCCATGAAAACTCAGTGTTTTCATTATGCTTGTGCTTATGATGGGAGGAGGTCTGAGAAGGCGCTTCTGAAGGATTATTCATACCAGTCTTTCTCATATGTATGGAGTCTTTAAAGATCGAATCACCGAGGTGTTGCTTCTACACTTGTACTAGGCTGAGCAGCAACATTCCCTTTCTCCCTAAGTGCAGTAGACGTCTGTCTTCTGTCCTCTGGAGTATGTATTGCTTGAGCTCACCACAGCCTAGTAGATGGAAATCGTCAGGATATTCTGGAAACCCTTTGGATTTCAGTCTGCTCAGGAGGTTACCACTGCTGCAAACCTCTGGATTTTACCACGCACTTTTAACAACCTCAGATGAAGGATACAAGTCAACACTCGTGACAGCCATCGGGCTTCCATGGCCTATCCATGATTGTTGGCTTTGCTTTCATAATCATCCTGTTTCTTATACCAACTAAACTGTCACTGTATTTTTTCATGACCATTTTATCTTTGACGGTTTTTAGATCTATTATGGATTTTCCTATATATCTTCACTCATCGGTGAGGGTCTTCTGTTAGTAGTAGTTACGACAACTGACTTCCAGTCAGTTAGCTGTGGCAGAATAGAAAAAAGAATGACCCACTGTATATTATTCGTATTATGTATCAATATATTATTCGTTTTATTGTTTGCAGTCATCCACTTCCAAGTTTCCGAAATAAACTTTCAGAAAAATCACATCCTTTTGAATGTCCGTTTGACTGAATAGGAGCACGGAAATGCTATTCCATAAAATTGTTTACAGTTTCCATTCCATTCCTCCTGTTTGATGTAGATATTGGCCTTTGGTTCTATCACTAGCTTTGCAAGTAAAAAAATTCATTAGAGCTCATATGGTAATTTTACTGTTGGCAATAAGTTTAGCATAAAATGAACACAGAAGAGGTTACAGTAGACCAAATATGAAAGTCAGTTGAAAAGAAAACATAGTGTTGAATGTTGACAGTAGGAATATAGTTATGAAGTTCCTTTATTATTATTCTATCCTTCCCGTTTCTTTTGCAGGGGTGTTAATGTACAGATTCCAGTCCTATGGCTGGAGTGAAGAATAGTATGATTCTTGAGAGCAACTCTACTAAGTCTTCACGCTCATGTCACTCAAGGTTTTTTAATACCTATTATGTTAGTCGTGTTTGTAGTTTGTGAAGTCACATAAGTTGCATTCACTCAAGCAATAGTATCAAACAGCTATGGCATCAATTCTAGATGTGAATCGATATCGAATGTGAATCCATTTCACTGTGACAAGTGATTATTGCAGATATTCTATTCATGCCAGTAAGAAAGCTGTGCAGAAATAATATAATGTTTATGAAGAAAATAAGATTTGCTAATTTGTTGTATTATTCTCTTT
Organism: Capra hircus; assembly: GCF_001704415.2. Lineage (NCBI taxonomy): Eukaryota > Metazoa > Chordata > Mammalia > Artiodactyla > Bovidae > Capra > Capra hircus. The sequence continues at coordinate 5,234 of NW_017198845.1, read as the reverse complement.
CTTTTCAACAGATTGAATGACAACAGGCTCCACTTTTCATTCACTTGTATGACTATGAGCAGTTTGACCAAGTTGAAGAAGATGACTCGTTTGTAGTCTTCCTCATCAGCTCATTCCATCTACTGGCTTTCAAATCATTTAGTACAGAGCTCACCGTCTAGGTGTTCATCCAGTGTTTTGTTTGCTTATCATGCAGGATCATTTTCAAAGGAAAAGTATGTGTGTATGAGTTAGAGCTCTGATCCCAAGAGTCCATGTAGAAGCTTCCCCTGAGAAGTGTATCGTTTTTGCACCAATGCTACTGAAACGTGTGAATGTGGTATACCACGCATCCCAATAAGCGTCCAGAGCTTCACAGGCTGCTTCTTTGAAACGCCCAGTACTCATGACATTCCATTCATCTGAGGACTAAATATAGCCAACGTAGGCTGTGTTTGCCAAATAGACTTTGAAGTCTTCTTCACACAGTCCTTCATCGACGCCAGTTTTCAGATCGAAGAAACCCTTGCTCCATGAAGTGTGTGAACACATATACTCATGTTTTGTTTGCGATTTTAAAGTCATTCTTCAGTTTTGTTGGAGGAATGGTTCTGTATATGCCCCGTGGATCTGTGCATGAAAGCCCTAATAACTAATGTGAATCGACTTCACTACCAAGGGATGTTTTCATATCTATTGAGGATTTAGTTCATGTATTTCGATTTTAACTTTCTGTCTTACAGCCTTGTTTGTAGATCAAAGCTATTTGAAAGTGTCATCTGGTTTTCAATGGCTTGTGAGGTTATTCATGAGTGGTTTATAAAACCGAATGGATTGTACGTAGCCATACTTTGTTGTCATTCTATGAATTTGAAGAATGTCTGAAGAATGTCTGCAGTGATGCCTTAAAGATTCATACAATTGATGTCCAATATTTATCTCAATAGACTTGCTTTCAATTTGTAGTTTCCTATGCATATGTCTTTCTTTATGGATTTGGGTAGAAGTCGTATTGGAACACTGAAAAATCTGTGATATCAGCCGTGCTGACCTTCTTTCCGGTGGTCATCATTAAGATTTTCACGCTCACTGTCACTTTGTGCAATGCTATGGATCCTAGTGGAAACAGGTGCCGTTCATCCTACTTTTGTGAAGATTGAACTCATCGTAGAAAGTGGAATTTGTTGAAATATTTATGGTATCAATATATCCTGTGTATATAATTACCCAGATTACGGGTGCGTATCTGATTGCTAAGTTATAAAATGTATGAGATAGATGTGATCCATCAATGGCGATTGGATACGTGGTGGAGAGGTATTTTGGTGATGCAAGAGATTTAAATGATGTGATCAGAGTATTTATATCCCTTTTATGTGGATAATGGGTCTTGGATCGATGTTTGAAACATTCCAACCTTGTCTTTTGTTATGCATGGGAAGTGTCCAAAACGAAGATGATGCAGGTACGTACTTCAAGGGTAAGTATAGGGTTGAGGGCGTGACTATGAAGTGGGTTAGGGTTAGGATGTGGATAGGGTGTCGGGTGAGGGAAGGGTTAAGGTTACAGTGTGCAGAACAGCCCCCCAACTTGTTAGGGTGAGGGGTGAGGCGTGAGGGTTAGGGTTAGGGGTGAGGGTGAGGGTAAGGCTTCAAGGTGAGGGTGAGGGTAAGGGTTCAGGGTGAGGGTGTGGGTGAGGGCGAGGGTAAGGGCTCGGGGTGAGGGTTCAGGGTGAAGGTGTGGGTCTCACATCTGATAAACGATTGCATTCCAAATATACCCTTCATTTCCCTCGAACAGAGCTCTCACTGTTGGAGCCCTTGGCAGTGTGGAAGCCACCGGCCCCTAAGCCACCACAAGAACGCCTGGGGCCTAGGTGCAAAGGCAAGGCAGGAGCAGAGCTGAGGCCAGGAAGGTGCCAGTGGCGTCTCCCAACCTCGTGCAGACTGCTCCTTCCTGGGCAGGAAGTCTAGAAGCCAGGCAAGTCTGGGCAAGGCTCGCCCCAGGCAGAGCAGCCTCGCGCAAGGAACTCTGCCAGATCAGGGCTCTCAGCGGAGCTGGAGCTCTGCGATACTGGAGGCGCACTCGGCTCCACCCCAGCAAGGCTTGCAGCAGCAGGCGACTGGGCTGCCTCCTCTTCCCCGGAGGAGGCTCCCTTCCACTTGTCCTGTGCACTCGGCTTCCAGGCGGAGCCATACCTCGCCTCCTGCAGGTCTTGGCTCAGGGGTTACTTCCCCTGAGCTGGGGTTGTGGGCGGGAACCCAGACACGCAGGGGCAGGCCCCAACAACCTGCACACAGCTCTGCTGGGGAGAAGAGCATTAGGGAACCTATGTATTTCAGGCAAATGATGGGAGACCACAAGTGAGTCGCCAGCCTGCTGGCTGCAGACACCACCCAGGGGCCCTGGGTGCATGGTGCTCTCAATGTGGCGCTGAGTCTGGACAGCCAAGCAACAGCTGAAGGAGCTCTGCAGTTGCCCTTCCCTTCCCGTCGACAGAGCTCTCAGTGCTGGAGCCCTTGGAAGTGTGGAACTCAGCGATCCCTAAGCCCTCCCAAACACATGTCTCTGCTGGGGAGGAGAGTGCTAGGGAACATACGTCTCTCACACACTTTCTAGGCACACACGGAGTCAGCCTCTGGGAGTGTGGGGATGCAAAACCCAGCCAGGGGCCCTTGGAACCTGGTGCTCTCCGTGCGGAGCTTTGTCTGGGCGGCCAAGCAACCGCTGAAGGAGCCCTGCTGTTGCCCTTCGCTTCCCTCTGACAGAGCTTTCACTGCTGGAGCCCTTGGCAGTGTGCAACCCACCAGCCCCTAAGCCCTCCTCAAGGACGCTTGGGACCTAAGTGCAAAGGCAAGGCAGGGGTAGAGCTGAAGCCAGGAAGGCGCCAGTGGCGTTTCCCGAGCCTCACACAGCCTGCTCCTTCCTGGGGAGGGAGCCTTAAAGCAAGGCAAGTCTGCGCAAGGCTCGCCTATGGCAGAGCATCTTGGTGCCAGGAACTCTGCCAGATCGGGCCTCTGAACAGAGCTAGAGATCTGCCGTACTGGAGTCGCACTTAGCTTCGTGGAAGCAGGGATTTCAGCTTGACGGGGACTTGCTGCCTCCTCTTCCCCCGAGGAGGCTCGCTTCCCTGCTGGCTGTGCACTCGCCTATCAGGCGGGGGCGCAGGGCTCCTCCAGCAGGTCTTGCCTCAGGGGCTGCTTCCCCTGAGTTGGGGCTGTGGCAGGAACCCAGACACGCAGGATCAGGCCCCAAACACCTGCACATGTCTCTGCTGGGGAGGAGAGTGCTAGGGAACCTACGTCTGTCATACACTTTCTGGGCACCCAAGGAATCAGCCTCCGTGTGTGCGGGGCTGAAAACCCCAGCCAGGGGCCTGGGAGCCTGGTGCTCTCCGTGTGGCGCTGAATCTGGGCGGCCAAGCAACCGCTGGAGGAGCCCTGCAGTTGCCCTTCCCTTCCCTCTGACAGAATTCTCACTGCTGGAGCCCTTGGCAGTGTGCAACCCACCAGCCCCTAAGCTCTCCCTTAAGGAGACTGGGACCTATGTGCAAAGGCAAGGCAGGATTGGAGCTGAGGCAAGAAGGCACCAGTGGCGACTCCCAGGCTCCTGCTCAGACCTGCTCCTTCCTGGAGAGGCAGCCTAAAAGCAAGGCAAGTCTGGGCAAGGCGAGCCCCCGGCCGAGCAGCCTCGCGCCAGAAACTCTGCCAGATCGGGGCTCTGAGCAGAGCTAGAGCTCTGCCGTACTGGAGGCCGCACTTAGCTCCGTGCAAGCAGGGCTTTCCTCTTGACTGGGCTCGGGCTGCCTCCTCTTCTCCCGAGGAGGCTCGCTACACTGCTGGCTGTGCTCTCGCCTATCAGGCGGGCGCGCGCAGGGCTCCTCCAGCAGGTCTTGCCTCAGGGGCTGCTTCCCCTGAGTTGGGGCTGTGGGCGGGAACCCAGACACGCAGGATAAGGCCCCAACCACCTGCACATGTCTCTGCTGGGGAGGAGAGTGCTAGGGAACCTACGTCTCTCACACACTTTCTAGGCACCCACGGAGTCAGCCTCTGGGAGTGTGGGGATGCAAAACCCAGCCAGGGGCCCTTGGAACCTGGTGCTCTCCGTGCGGAGCTTTGTCTGGGCGGCCAAGGAACCGCTGAAGGAGCCCTGCTGTTGCCCTTCGCTTCCCTCTGACAGAGCTTTCACTGCTGGAGCCCTTGGCAGTGTGCAACCCACCAGCCCCTAAGCCCTCCTCAAGGACGCTTGGGACCTAAGTGCAAAGGCAAGGCAGGGGTAGAGCCTGAAGCCAGGAAGGCGCCAGTGGCGTTTCCGAGCCTCACACAGCCTGCTCCTTCCTGGGGAGGGAGCCTTAAAGCAAGGCAAGTCTGCGCAAGGCTCGCCTATGGCAGAGCATCTTGGTGCCAGGAACTCTGCCAGATCGGGCCTCTGAACAGAGCTAGAGATCTGCCGTACTGGAGGCGCACTTAGCTCGTGCAAGCAGGGCTTTCAGCTTGACGGGGCTTGCTGCCTCCTCTTCCCCCGAGGAGGCTCGCTTCCTGCTGGCTGTGCACTCGCCTATCAGGCGGGGGCGCAGGGCTCCTCCAGCAGGTCTTGCCTCAGGGGCTGCTTCCCCTGAGTTGGGGCTGTGGGCAGGAACCCAGACACGCAGGATCAGGCCCCAACACCTGCACATGTCTCTGCTGGGGAGGAGAGTGCTAGGGAACCTACGTCTGTCATACACTTTCTGGGCACCCAAGGAATCAGCCTCCGTGTGTGCGGGGCTGAAAACCCAGCCAGGGGCCCTGGGAGCCTGGTGCTCTCCGTGCGGCTGATTCTGGGCGGCCAAGAAACCGCTGGAGGAGCCCTGCAGTTGCCCTTCCCTTCCCTCTGACAGAGCTTCACTGCTGAAGCCCTTGGCAGTGTGCAACCCACCACCCCTAAGCCCTCCTCAAGGACGCTGGGACCTAAGTGCAAAGGCAAGGCAGGATTGGAGCTGAGGCAAGGAAGGCGCCAGTGGCGTCTCCCAGGCTCGCTCAGACAGCTCCTTCCTGGGAGGGAGCCTAAAAGCAAGGCAAGTCTGGGCAAGGCGAGCCCCCGGCAGCAGCCTCGCGCCAGAAAACTCTGCCAGATCGGGGCTCTGAGCAGAGCTAGAGCTCTGCCGTACTGGAGGCGCACTGCCCACTTCTAGCTCCGTGGCAAGCAGGGCTTTCTCTTGGACTGGGGCCTGCGGCTGCCTGCCTCTTCTCCCGAGGAGCTCGCTACAACTGCTGGCT